>NC_064260.1:1470000-1675000 GCF_003254725.2 Canis lupus dingo
TTTTGAGAAGCCACCATACGGGTTTTCCATAATGGCTACTCCATTTTACGTTGCCTCTGACAATGCACAAATACAATTCCTTGCACTGAAGGAATAAAGCTCACTTGGTCATGGAATTTAATACTTTCAATGTGCTGTTAAATTCTGTTTTCTAGTATTTTGAGGATTTTTGCATCAATATTTATCAGCGATGTTGATCTGCAGTCTTCTTATACTGTCTGTGTCAGATTTTGGAATCAAGGTAATGTAGGCCTCATAGAATGAGTTTGAAAGCATCCCCTTATCTTCAGTATTTTCGAAACAGTTTGAGAGGGATTGGTATTAATTCTTTGTTTTGTAGAATTCACCGGTGAAACCATCTGGTCCTAAACTTTTCTTTGTTGATAAGTTTTTGATTATTGATTCTCCTTATTAGTTACAGATCTGTTCATATTTTTTGTTTCTTCATAATTCAATCTTAATAGGTTTCATGTTTCTAGGAATTTGTCTATTTCATCTAGGTTATAAAATTTGTTGGTGCACAGTTGTTCATAGTATATTCTTACCCTTTTTATTTCTGTAAAGTTGTTAGTTTGCAACCTCAAAAGTTCTTTGGGTGAAATCCAAAACTGGCTCTCATACACAGAGGGCAGAGGGAGAACAAAGAAAGAGGCAAGCCACTCCAGATGGGTAAGTGGCAGGTTTAATAAGCAAGAGGACTTACATACAAGGCTTATCTTGGGTGGCTGCAAGACAAATTGATCTCCACAGCTGGCCGCTGGAATCCTAAAAGTTTATATAAAGACCTTGCCAGGGTCTAGACATATATACCATCCAGATGACCTCAACAACACCTTACTCTGGGCTACATTCTTAGAATAGCTCCTACTGGGGGGGAGTGGGGGGCAGAAGGTATATTTCAAGGATGGGAGTGGGTGAGAAGCTTCCCATGCCGGAGTCCAGCTTACAGTCACATCTTCTTGATGACTTCCTCCAACAAAAATCAGTTGCCCTGTGTCCTTTCTCATTTGTGATTTTAGTTTATTTGAATCTTCTTTTTTTCTGAGTCAGTCTAGCTAAAGGTTTGCCAATTTTTTTTTATGTTCCCCAAAAAACAACTTTTGCTTTCATTGATTCTGTTGGGTTTTTTTATTTTATCTCTATGGTGATCTTTATTATTTCTTTCTGCTAGATTTGGGTTTAGTTTCTTTTTTTGTAGCTCCTTAAGTTACAAATTTAGGTTGTTTACTTGAGATCTTTTTTCATTAATATAAGTATTTAGGGATCCCTGGGTGGCGCAGCGGTTTGGCGCCTGCCTTTGGCCCAGGGTGCGATCCTGGAGACCTGGGATCGAATCCCACGTCGGGCTCCCGGTGCATGGAGCCTGCCTATGTCTCTGCCTCTCTCTCTCTCTCTCTCTCTCTGTGACTATCATAAATAAATAAATTTAAAAAAATAAGTATTCTTATAAATTTCTCTTTTAGCTTTACTTTTATTGAATCCCATAACTTCTGTTGTATTATGTTTTTGTTTTCATTTGTCTCAAGATAATTTCTAATTTTCCATAGGATTTCTTCTTTATTTAGGGATGTGATGTTTAATTTTCACATATTGATTTGTAGTTTCATTCCATTTTATCAATTTCTACTTTAATTCCATTGTGATCAGAAAATATACTTTGTATTATTTCAGTTTTTTAAAATTTATGAAGACCTATTTTGTGGCCTACAATATAACCCATTCTTTTTAAAAAAAGATTTATTTATTTATTCATCAGAGATAGAGGCAGAGACATGGGCAGAAGGAGAAGCACAGAATTCGATCCTGCCGGGATCATGCCCTGAGCCAAAGACAGACATCTCAACCGCTGAGCCAGCCAGGCATCCCATAATCTGTTCCATGTGCACTTGAGAAAAATATGTATTTTGCTTGGGGATCCTGTTGGATAAAGTGTTCTGTATATCCTTTTGGGTCAAATTTTTGAGTCCTCTATTTCTTTTTCATTTATTTATTTATTTATCTTATTTTTTATTTTTTATTTTTTTTAGATTTTATTTATTTGAGAGAGACACAGAGAGTATGAGTGGAGAGAGGGAGAAGCAGACTTCACGCTGAACAGGGAGTCGTATGCGAGGCTCCATCCTAGGACCCTGAGATCATGACTCAAGCCAAAGGAAGATGATGCTTAACCAACTGAGCCACCCAGGCACCCCAAGTCCTCTATTTCCTTGATGATCTTTGTCTAGTTGTTCTATCCATTACTGAAAGAGTATTAAAGTCTCCAACTATTATTGTAGAGTTATTTCTCCTTTCAATTCTGTCAATATTTGTGTCATGTATCTTGAAGATCAATGTTTGGTGCATATAGGTAAAATAGAGAACAGAAAAGCAGAAAAAAAATCAACTAAACCTGAAAATACTTCTTTGAAAATAACACGATTGGCCTACTGTTAGCTATATTGAGAAAAAAAACTCAGAGAAGACTACTAACAATGGTATTTTAGATGTTGAAAAAACATATTCCTAGCCATTAGAGGAGAGAAAACACATGAATGAGAAAATATCAATAGAATAATCCTTAAATCTTTCTTTTAAGGTTCTGTTTCTTTAAAAGCAGCACATTATGGAAATGTTTTATAATAATAGGACCTATGGAAAAATAGTGTTCATGGCAGACCTCTCCAAACTCATACAATTTCATGGGTTACATACAAAACCAACTTACGATGAAAATATCACATTTTCAAATATGTTAAATCCCTAATAAGTGAAGAAATCGTGTAGTGGTTTCCCTGACAAAGGACTTGATACTGGTTTGATGGCCTGAAAGTGGTGAAGTGAGGCTGTACATTGTGAAGTAGACATGAGCGATCGCTGATCCCAAAAGTGGCCCTTGGCAATTCACTGCTTCCTATGTGTGCCTGCTTCCCCTCCTACCATGAGATGAGTGAGGTCTGTTTCCTTCCCACATTGACTCTGCGCTTCAGCCTATAAGATGTTAGCAAGTGGAGACTTGTTTTAGTACTTGCACATTGGGATTGGGCCTCTTGTGATTCTCCCTCTAAATTCTTAGTCACTATTTTGTGAACAATTCAACATAGGCCCATAGGAAGAAAAAAATAACAAAAAGCAAGGTACTGGTCAGCTGCTCCAGCTGAGCTCCCCAGTAACAGTCAACACCCACTCTGACAAGTGGGTGAGATAATTTTGGACTTCTGGAGCTCTCCCACATGACATGTAGCACCCCAACTAGCTTCAGAGTCCTGGAGGACAATGAATGGTTGTTTTGAGATCCTAGGCTTCGGAGTGCTTTGTCTTGCAGCAGTAGATACTGAAGGCAACGGAAATGACCTCATCTTATTTAGGTGTGAATGTCGTGACCCTGACATTCATAGTTGTAATTCAGTGTCCTGTTCCCTATCTCTCTGGCTTACAAATCAAATTTTAGGTTCTGTTCTACTTTCCTCCTTTTTCAAAGCCTCTGCTTCAATGGCAGCAAATCTGAAGGAACCACAGAGTGCCATCCTCCTGCTGTTGGCATGGTAGTCCTCTGGAGCATTTCTTTCGGCCAGCTGTGTTGCAGACAGAATTATCCTTATTCTCAAAACTGAAATAATCATGGGGTTCAGCACTGCCTTTCTCACTGTGGCTTGACCTCTCACCTATGCCTCGATGTTTTCTATTGCTGCTGTGACGAAGTGCCTTAGACTTAGCAGCCTAACACAAAACCCATTCATTAGCTCCCAGTTTTGTGAGAAGTCTGAGCAGGGGCAACTGGTTTTCTGTTCAGGACCTCACTGCCCAAACCTGCAGCATCTGGGGAAGATCTACTGTAGGCTTGTTCAGGTTGTGCAGAATCTGGTTTCTGGCACTAGAGGTGTTAGTTTCCTCGCCCTCAGACAGCCAGGGATGCTCCTCTCCTGGAGGCTGCTCCCTCCCACGCTGCCTCCTCCGTCTTCCAAGCCAACAGCGGTGTGTCGAGGCCTCCTCGGCCTCTAATGTCTCTGACTTCCCCTTTGTCATGGTGAGATCATGTATCATCTTCAGGAAGATGTTCTTATCTCCCCACAGTGTGGCTGAGCTCCTGTTCTTCCTCTGCCCTCTCACAGCACTCAGTGCAAGTATTATTACAGTTGCTGCAGGACATGGGAATCATCTACTTACGTGACTCTTTTCCATTTGTTCATCTCAGCATCAGGAACCCCTTCTGCCTTGGTGTACACACCTACCTCCATTTATGGCGCAGTAAATACTTGTTGAAGTCAGTGTGCATGTTTGCTAGTCTCTTAGGACATCTATTGTGAGATGATAAGTTATCTGCATAGTAACCTGATTCCTTTGTGTTGCCACCATCCCCAAAACATCCACATGCTCATCACATTCATAGTACCCAACAGGCCTCTTCAAGTAATGAGTAATAACAAATAATTCTGCACTATTATAATTATCCTAACATGTACATTCCAGAGCTATTCAGTTCTCACTGCTAAGAAAAGTTGTTAGATAATCCATTGGAAGTTAACATCAGTTAACATCACACAGTTTAGCTTTCTACTAGGAAGTATGTCTGGTGAAAGAAAAGTGTATCACATTTTTAACCCAAAGCACATACATTTTTGTTTTCAGGTTGGACAAGCCCACTGAAAGTTCCTCATTTACAACCTCGTCATGAAGCATGCTCAGTAAATCACACGTATGCATTTGATGAAGAAGCAACATGTACAGTAAGATGTCCTTGATTATGTTATACAGTATTTGTAATTTTATTGTCTGTATGTGTGATATTTCATGCAAAAAAATAGCTACCATTTAATAAGTGCTGCTTAGGTGCCAGGCACCGCGCGGCCCTTCACAGTGATTGCATATCACATATGATCTTGTGCTTCCTACAATAGTCAAGGGAGGAGCCATGTGCCCTTTACAGGCAAAGGCATCCGCCTCCAGTAGCGGTGAGTGGTGGCCACTGAATGGCTGACAGCCACCTGGAGGGCTGCACCTCCCACGCTGTCCCCTCAGACTTTGGCCGATGGCTGCCTTATTTCCTTGAGGAAATAGACCTAAAGCTAAGCTGGGTCCTGCTAAGGACCTTGTCATTGTCACTCACTAGCTTCTTGTCCTGCTTCCACCCTACTCTTCATCTAGATTGCTCCTACATGTATTACCCCACAAAAATCCTGTCTCCATCCCCTCTTCTGGACAAGGCAATGTTGCTATCCCCACTTTATTTAACAAGGCTAATCCCCAGTGATGTTAACTAATTGACTTTTAACCACACAGTAAATATGAAACCAAAATTTAAACCTAGGTATCCTTCTGAATTTAAGGACTGTGTTATTAACCATTTTTCTATGTGGATTGTTTAGTTCCTAAAACCATGATATTTAAATGACTCAATGACCCCAAGGGATATACAGATAGCTCAAGGTTTTTTCTTTCTTTAAAAAAAATGACTTTATTGAGATATATTTCATACAGCACAAAAGTCATCCTTTTAAAGTGTTCAGTTTTTTTAAAAGATTCAGAATCTTTTAAAAGATACAGAATTGAGCAATGTCACCACAATCTAATTCTAGAACATTATCATCACCCCGAAGAGAAACCCCATACCCATTAGCAGTAAAGATGTGAATACTTTTAAGGAATCAGTTTCCATTTCGGTAAGTCTCATATGTACTCCTTACTAAAATTGATCTGCCTGCTAATTTATCTGCAGTTATGGTGTTAAATTTATTTCTACTTTTCCCACCTCTTCCTTCACGATTGCCCATTCTGATTTTACCGTAGAGGGGATTGGGGCATACCTCCCACAACCATCAGTTGTACTATACAGGACATGACTAAGGAGCAACAAGGGCATTCAAAATACATGTCATCAGTTCCTCCTTTATCAAGACATCATGCACCCATGCCAAGGCTTCCTGCTTTTTCTTGTCTATAGAGTTTTCTTTTATATATATACATATATATATATTTTTTTTCTTAATAAGAAAATCTTGGCCTTAGAAATGCAAGTATTTTGGCCTGTTTTGAGCCATTCTAAACCAAGATAAAATGCAGAATTTGGTTGCAAGGGTAAAGAAAATGTGTACTATAATAGTCTCACGTATTCCATCTCCAGACTTCTCAAAGTGTTCATTGCTCCTGTAGGTAAATCCTTTGAGAGCTAATCAAAGTAAATGTTATAAGAAATTGAAGGCATTGGTGCCTTTTGTTTTTCATTTAAGCTGCAAATTCATGGCAAGTCTCCATGCTTTATCTAGTTACCATTTTAGAGTTAGAATATTGAAGTAGGTGTGTGTCATGTAAATGCTTATTCACATACTTATTCAAAGTCAAAATAAATTTAGACTTTCTGTTGCAGAAAATAAATCTGGATATTTTACTTCCAGTAGTGGAAGCTAACCAGGTAACATGGGACAATACTTGTAATGGAAAACAACTTAATTAGTATTTCTTTTTCCTTAAAATATCAAAAAGCTAATAGAGAAAAGTGACTAGGTCAACGAAAGGATAGAAACTAATATTTAAGCCTAGCGCTCAAATTTCTGCATGCCACTTTGGCTATGCAGAAATTTGCCATTTTAGGAGGGGTAACTACAACTTTGAGCTGGACCTTGTAGTCTCATAAGTATAAAAGATCAAAAGTTGGAACTGATCTCTGAAAATAATCCACTGCTTCAGGATGAATACATCCACCGCATGTTCATTCCTGGGGTCTCCTGCAGGGTCCCCTCCCATTCCCTGCTGTACATTGGGCGCTAGGGCTCCACACAAGCACCACATACCACAGCAACACAGCTGTCGGTTTTCATCCCAGCACCAACGCAAATGGCAGCACAATTTTCAAGAGAGAGCCAAAGCATGAAAGACACAAGAATGGAAAGAAATAGTAAATTCCTGATTTTTTTCCACATTGTTTATGGTAATTCGTTGTTTGGAATCTGGACATCAACAGTCATTTTTTGTCAGCTCTTGTGAAATGTGAGGAAATTCTAGGAAGTTGAGGCGTTTATGATGTTGATGGTGATGAAGGACCTTAATGTGAATGATGCTAAAGTATTAGGACGTAAAGGAAGATCTTCTTCGATGTCTTGTCATAGAACCTAAGAAATATCTAGCATTGGTAGAGAGGTTCCCATTGAAACAAATTCCAAGAATACTGAAGATGAAGCCAAATAGCAAATTCAGTCCCTTCTTTATGAAATAGTACACACAAAACATGTAGAGAACAGAAAGAGTAAAATATTACATCTGCAAGAGAATAGATACTATTAAGATTTCTTTGACAAAATGGTGTTAAGTAATACATTTGAGGATCTGAAAACCAACGTTTCATAAAGAAATTGAAGATACATAAAATATAGAAGTGGCAGCTTATAAAGACTAATCAGGAAAGAGAAAAGATGGTGTATTGGAGAAAAATCCAGGTACCAATGAAAGAGTATACCATGATATCCATGATATACTAAAATGATGATGAACAATAATATGAACCACCAGAAAATGAGAAGGCATAAATTTCAGATACTGCTAGTGAAGATTGGATACAGGTTCAGAAGAATTAGTTGTCTCCCTAATGAAGAACAATAAGGACACACAAATTTCAGAATCTCTGCCCCTAAAAGAAGAGGACCATTCCTATCCACACATTACCCAGCAACCTCATCAATACGTTACCCACAGAACATGGCTGATTGTGACAGATCTTGCGAATTGCTGAGCTCACATTAAAAGATATTTTAAGTGAATTGTTATCAATCCTAATTTAGTATACTTTTTAGAAGTGAAAAATTTAAGTGATTCTGCATTCCCACGTCTCTTCTTTCTGACAATGCATCCACTGGTTTTACTTGCTTGCTTGTTCTGTCTCTAACACTCTTACTCATGTTTACCAATAGTTCTTATCTATATTTATATGTGATTTTTCAGAGAAGATATAGATATTATACTGATGATGTTGCAGCAGTTGATTTGGCAAAGATTCAATGCTTATTAGGATAGGACATCAACAATGTTAGATTGATATGGGGGACCTGTATGCTAAACATAGATTTCTTTTTAATCTGTTGAGGCACTGAAATATTTGTTCATGACTCTTGCTGGTAAGAAGTCATTATATTGGGGAATTTAGTATAGACAAAACTACATATAGTAGAATAAGGCAGCACAATTAACAACTTGATCTAATAGACATATATAAATATATGTTTTCGCAAGGACCATTAATGAAAATTACCACATACTGTACCATAAAACAACCAGAAATTTTTTAAATATTCAATTTTTAAAATTTTTGTCTTATATATTTATTTAACCTTTTATTTTAATTTCATAATGATTAACATATAGTGTTATATTGGTGTCAGGTGTACAATATAGTGATCCATCAATTCTATATATTACTCAAATATTTTAAATCATACAAGGTATGTTCTTTGACTACAAGACAATTATGACAGATCAATACACCCCAGAAAATCTTGTATTTGGAAATGTAAAAATATATTTATGAATGAGTCATGGGCCAAAGAAAAATCATAGAGGAAGGAAATAATAAAGATAATATAATAAGGAAATAGAAGACAAACATTTTTTAAAATCGCCAATGCCAGGAGTTAGTTTATTGAAAAAAAAAATTGATGACTATCTGCCAATGCTGATCAAAAAGAACAAAAAATATAGCAATTAAGGGGCTAAATATAATGGCAGCTGCATAAAACTGTGCTCCCCAACATGGCCTAAAAGCAATGCAGAATAAGACAAACGATAACACACAAAAACCATACCTTCAATACACATAAAAGAGAAGTATAAACTTCAAATTACTGCAAGTTAAAAAAGAAAGAAAACACAAAATCCTAACAAGTTGTGCTTCAAGCTCTTAACAGAACCTTTTTGTTGTTGTTGTTGTTTGTTTTTTGTCTTTGTAAATGAGGAAAACCTTGAAAAATAAAAATGCATGGTAGGGAGAAGCCAGCCTAGGATTGATCTAACAAACACTGATGGAAGACAAAGGAGACTTTCCATCTGCAGAGAAGGAATTTAAAAAGCATACATGATTTGAGGTGGCATTGTGAACAGCAATATTATGTAAGAGAAGAAGTTTAAAAGAAAGGAGAGTCACCCTTTGGAGGTTGGGTGACGAAAAGAAAAAAAGTGAGGGAAAGAGGAACAGTTAATATTGTGAAAGACAAAAAGAATAAACTGGCAGTCACAGAACCCATCTGGTAACAATCGGCGGCCAGAAGAAAACTTTATTCGAGAAAGTCTGTACTTTGCAACGCTGACAGGAGGGGGCAGCATTGAACTAAGAATATTGCAAACCTCAGCAACTTCCACCAAGGGAAGGGAAGAAAACAGGATATACCTCTTCCCAGGAAACTGTAACAACACAGAAAATGAGAATCAAAATACTTCAACGAAAAGAAGAATCAGAGTTAGAACCAAAATACTTTGATAAGAACACAAAATACCAAATCATCTATAAAACAGAAGAAAACTGTGCTGTAATACTCCAAACTGAATTATATGTTTCAAACAAGCATTTGAGGATGTGAAAAGCTGCCTTCCTACAGAAATTCAAAAATTAAATACAAATAGAATTGACCGTAAAAAATGAAAGAAATGGAAAACTCATCCAGAAATTAAGAATTACACAGCCCAAGAGAAGAGATTCAAATAAAAATTTAAAGAAGGACAGGGGCGCCTGGGTGGCTCAATCGGTTAAGCATTTGACTCTTGATTTCAGCTCAGGTCATGACTCAGGGTCGTGAGGCCAAGCAGCGTGTCTGGCTCTGCTCCAAGTGGGGAGTCTGCTGAGAGCCTTTCTCCCTCTCCCTCTGCCTCTCCACCACCACTTATGTGCTCCCTTTCTCTTTCTCTGTCTCTCTCTCAAATAAATAAATCTTTATAAAAAAAGTTAAGAAGGGACATTGAGGAAAGGCAGGAAAGAGTCCAATAGAAAAAAGGAGATGGATCCACTAAAAATATCTATGTGAAACTGATTGAGATGAAAGATAGTCAAAGGAGAAATGGTATCCATGTCGGTGGAACCCCCGGAAGGAAAAAACCAATCAATTGAATAGAATTAGTAGGTTCAACCAGGGTTTGTCAACCTTGAACCATTGACATTTTGGGTTAGAAAATTCTCTGCCATGAAAGACTACTGTGTGCAATGTAGAATAACTAGCAGCATTCTGACTTCTGCCCATAGGTGTTGGGAGCACCCTCCTGGTGAGTGACAGTCCCTTCTCCAAAGCTAGAAAATGAACAGCAAAGTAAACCAGAAGAAAGTACAAAAAAACCTTTAAAAATAAATAAGAAAAGATATAAATGAAGTAGAGGAGATGGAGTTTCAGGTGCTGCATTTACTTTTCTGCCTTAAACACATAGAAAATTGGAAAAAATATGAGAAATAACAGTTTCCGGACACTGAAGGATTGGCATCCCAGAGGGAAAATAAGCATGTGAAAATAAGCGTGTCACTCGCTCTCTGCCTGTAGGCAGTTTCCAAGCTTCAGTCCAGGGAAACTAAGCCCATGCCTTCTTGAGTTGAGAAGGCTGAGATTGGAGTTCTGGGAGCCCAAGGCATCCGGAGTCTGCAGACTAGGGCCGCAGAGAGCAGGGAGCCGCAGAGACAGAGCTCTGGAGAGCTGGTGCAAAGGGCGTGCAGGTCCACGAGCAGTGCTCTGTGCAGTGCCAACAGGAAAGAAACGACTGGCGGGGAGGAGGCCCATGCTGTAGAGCGCTGCATGGTCGTGGTCGCTCTCTGAAGCTTGGACAGGGCAGAGGACGGGTCGGGCCCCCGCAGGCTGGATGAGGGAACTTGTAGAACACTTTGTTAGCCCCCCTCCAGTGTCTCCGTGGACTTGCCCCAGGGTGTGAAAAGCACCTGCTGATTTTGATTCCTTAACTTTGTGCTGGAACATAACCTAACAGTATCTAAGAATACAACAAGCTTTAGCAACCAACAACCCAAGTACTCAAAAACCCATAAGTACTCAAAAGAAAGTAATTTACACACTGAGAAGTAGGAAGATATCACCCCTAGTCGGGAGGAACACCGAGTCAAATACCGGACCTGGAAGCAGTAGATGTGAAGGAACAGCAGACAAGGATATAAAACAGCCACTGCAGATATGTCCCATCCATTCAGGTGGGAGAGGAAACCACAACTGTGGAGATGGGGAAAATGCACAACATAAACAAAGCTCGAGGACATTTGGACACGAAAAACACAAGGTCTAAAATGACCCATGAATGGATATAGCTTTAAGAGCAGATCAGACACGGCAGGATAAACGGTTGGTAACGTTGAAAACATAGCTGCAACTATCCAAAATGAAATAGAACACAAATAAATAAAACATCAGTTAGCTGTGGGATGATATCATACTGTTTAATACACATGTAACAGAAAAAAAAGAAAGTGGGAAAAATATTTGGAGAAACAACGGCCAATGTTGTTCCCAACTGATTTTAAATCCACAGACCTCAGAAACTCAACAAATGCCAAGCTGTATAAAGATAAAGGAAACCACGCACATAAATTATATTGTTGGAAAACAGCGATAAAAAGGACATCTTAGGGAACCCTGGGTGGCGCAGCGGTTTGGTGCCTGCCTTTGGCCCAGGGCGCGATCCTGGAGACCCGGGATCGAATCCCACATCGGGCTCCCGGTGCATGGAGCCTGCTTCTCCCTCTGCCTATGTCTCTGCCTCTCTCTCTCTCTCTCTCTCTCTGTAACTATCATAAATAAATAAAAATTTTAAAAAAAGGAAAAAGGACATCTTAAAACAGCTAGAGGAAAAAAATGGGTTATATACAGGGGAACACATACAAGAATGACAGCAGGTTCTTATCAGAATCTGTGCATGCTACAAGAATTTGGAGACATATTTTACATATCAAAAATGTTAATTAAGAATACATTAGCCAGCAGGACGCCTGGGTGGCTCTGTCAGTTAAACATCCGATTCTTGGTTTTGGCTCAGCTCATGATCTCAGGGTGGTGACCTCAAGTCCCACGTCAGGTGCCACACTCAGCATGGAGTCTGCTTGCGATTCTCTCTCTCCTGCTGCGCCTCTCCTGCTTGCGCTCTCTCTCTCTCTCTCTCAAATAAATATATCTTTTTAAAAAAAAGAATACATTAACCAGCAATAACGAATTTCAAAAAGAAAGAGTAGACATTTTCAGAAAAATAAAGCTGAGGGATCTATTGCCAACAGACATGAAGGAGGTACTTTAGACAAAAGAATATAGTGTCTGTGAAAATTTGAGTTTGTACAATGGAATGAAATTGAGGTCAAGAGAAATGGTAAATGTGTAGGTAAATAGAAAATGCTATTTTTCATTTTGAAATTCTTTGAATTTCAAATATCATTGAATGCTTAAACCGACAATAGTAGCAACGTATTTTGTGGGTACAGTACATGCAGACCTAAATTGTACAACAATAGCACCAGGGAGATAAGGATGAAAATAGGCATATGCTATGGTAATTTTTTACACTATTCATGAAGTGGTGTAATATTATCCTTTAAACCCTAGAATTAAAGATGTATAAGTCTTAGAGTGACTTAGAAGCTAATCTATCAATCAACCAATCATAGGCAATAAGCTAGTAGGAGGAAACAAAATGAAATTTGAAAAAGAGAAAAACGGGGCACCCAAGTGGCTCAGCAGTTGAGCGTCTGCCTTTGGCCCAGGGTGTGACCTCAGGGTCCTGGGATCAAGTCCTACATCGGGCTCCCTGCAGGGCACCTGCTTCCCCCTCTGCCTGTGTCTCTGCCTCTTTCTGTCTGTCTATCATGAATAAATAAATACAATCTTTTAAAAAAAGAAAAAGAAAAAAACACCTCAAATAATACAAAAGAAAGTAGCATAAAAGGAAAAGAAAAAGATGAAACAAGCAGTAAATACAGCTGCATTTAAACCAAATTACGTCAGGTGTTATATTAGCTACAATTTAATATAATGAAATTGAAAGTCAGCAATTTTTATGTTGGATAAAAAAAATCAATGCCTAACTATATATGCTGACTACAAGAAAACCATGTTAAATAGAAATAGAAGTGTAAGATGGGAAAACCTTGTGTATTCTCTTATTAAGTTGTTTTGTAGTTTCAGTGGAATCAAAATCAATATCTTAGCTGTATTTATGTGGAATTGGACAAGTTCTTTGTCAAGTAGATACAGAGAAGCAAAGGATCAGAAATGACCAAAAGTATCATTAACTAAAGGGAAAAAAATCAATGCTCATTTATGATCAAAACTCTCAGCAAATTAGACTTGGATGAGAACATCTTCAATGTGATATAGAGCATCTGTGAAAAACCTGAAGCTAAAGTAAATGATGAAAAAAGACCAAATGTCTTTCTCTGAATATCAGGAAGAAGACAAAAGTGTCTGCTATCATCACTACCATTTTCCATTTAGTGGAGGAGATAGCAATTGCAAAAAGGCAAGAAAAAGAAATAGAAACCATAAATATCGGAAAGAAAGAAGAAAAACCATCTCGTGTAGAGATGACAGGATGATATTGAGGGTTTTTTTTTTAAGATTATTTATTTGAGAGAAAGAGAGAGAGAATGAGTGGGAGGGGGAGAGAGAGAGGAAGAAAGAATTTCAAGCAAACTTCATGCTCAGTGCAGAGCCTGACGCAGGGCTTGATCTCAGGAACCTGAGATAATGACCTGAACCTAAACCAAGAGTCAGATGCTCAATTAACTGTGCCAACTAGGCACCTCTGATGTGATGATATTTGTAAGAAATCCTTAGAAATCTTCAAAGAAACTGCTAGATGTAATGTTGAATTTATCAGAGACATAGGCTTATTGTTAATGTACAAAAATCAATTGTAATCTTACATATAAGAAGCAAACAACTAGAAAATGAAAGTTTAAAAGACTCCATTGACAGTAATACCAAGAACCACATAAGATTTAATAAAATACATGATTTTTTTTTCCACTGAAAACTTTGGTACATTACTGAGTGAAATAAATTAACAAGGACATAAATAAGTGGAAAATAAACCAGGTTAATGGGCTGGAGGATTTGTTGATATAGTAATACTTCTCCAATTGATCTGTAGATTCAATGCAAACCCTATCAAAATCCTAAGAAGCTGTTTTGTGGAAATTTACAAGCCTATTATAAAATCTCTATGAATTGAAAAATCTAAAGTGGCTAAAACAATTTTGGATAGAAAGAATACAGTTAGAGGATTTGTGCTACCTGATTTTAAGTCTTACTATAAAGTTACAATAATCAATACCAGTTAACAAAGTGATTGACAAATGGAGCAATGGGAAATATAGTCCAGGAACAGAGTCCTCTACCTGCATTGCCATTGATTTTTTTTTAAAAAATGTGCCAAGATATTTTAATGGAGAAAGAAAACTACTGAAACAACTGGATATCCTTCTGAGAAAAAAAGTCAAGTTTTATTTTATTACCATATACAAAAAGTTTTACTACATTACCATATACAAAAAAATAACCTAAAATGGATAATAACCTCAACATAAAATTAAGATTATAAAACTTTTTGAAATAGTTGAATTTTTAAAAGACATCATTAAGAAAATGAAACAATGGGAGAAATATCCACAATCATATATCTAGAACATATAAAGATGTCTTAAAATTAGTAATAACAAGATGAACAACCCAAATGAAAGATGACTAAAAGATCTGAACAGACATTTCTCTCTCACACACACACACACACACACACACATACACAGCAGAAGAATGACAAATAAACAGTGAAAAGATACTTAACATGCTGAGTTATCAGTAAATATAATTTAAAATATCATATATCCTTACAATGGCTAAAATTAAAACAACTGAAAATTCCAAGTGTGGCAAGGATACAGAACAGTGGGACTCACACACTGATGCTGGGAAATGTAAAATGGTAACTACTTTGGAAACTCTCAAACATGTTGTAAGATTGACATATACCTATGCCAGTCATGTAACAGCCAATTCCACTGCTAGATATTTGGCCAAGACAAATTTAAATATATGTCCACACAAAAACTTGGACATTAAAGTTGAAATCAGCTTTACTCTGTAACAGTCTAAAAATGGAAACTAAATGTTTATGTGCATGTGAAAGAATGAACAGATATGGTATATCCATACAATGGAATAGTAGTTAGCAATCAAAAGGACCAAACTAATGATACATGCAACAAGATGAATGAATCTCAAAATCATGCAGTCAGAAACAAAATATTACATACCACTGATTCTACTTGAATGAAATTCTAAAAATTCAAACCAATACAGAGTGACAAAAAATAGACCACCTGTCGCCCTGGCCTGGGATGAGAGGTAGATGTGAATGGCCAAGGAGCATGAGAATCTTTTAGCAAAATGTAAACGCTCTAAATATTGTGTGTTATGAGTGGTTGTACATAATTCATCAAATTGTATGGGTTAATGGGTTACATTCATTGCAAGTACACTATACCTCAATACAGTTTATTTTTTATTAAAAAATGGTATTTATGCCAATGAAGTTGACAACTTAGATAAAACAAATTCCTTAAAAACACAACTTACCAAAACTGACATGAGAAAACCTCAATAGACCTGTGTCTATGAAAATAGTTGCATTGATTATCAAGACATTTTCTACAGAGAAAACTCTATACTGGGGTAGTTTTACTAATGAATAAGGTAAAATATTTAAGGGAGAAATAATATCATCATATCCAAATAATAGATTTCAGGACAACAGAGCCCTGTCACCAAAATACAAAAACTATATTACAACAAAAAATTATAGTCTAATATACCTACAAACAAACAAAACAATACCTAATAATATTTGATTAAGTTAAATTTGGCAATATATAAAATGGATAATACATCATGATGAAGTAGAGACTATCCCAAGATTGCAAGATTGGCTTACCATTCAGAATTCAATGAATGCGATTTATTGTATTAACAGAATTTAAATATACATTTATATATTATTATTATCTCTGTCAATGATTGAAAGCCAAAATATAAAAAAAATAATTTTTTTCTAGTGAGTAGAAAGTGGAAAATAAGATTATAAAAATTCCACTACAATAACATTTTAGAAACTATAACATTAGGGAAAAATTTAATAAAAGATATTCAAAGCTCTGCACTAAAAACTATCTCAAAATGCTGAGACAAATAAAAGGAGACCTAACAACATTCAGAAATAGATCATTTTCATGT
The DNA here is from genome assembly GCF_003254725.2 of Canis lupus dingo. Taxonomy (NCBI): domain Eukaryota; kingdom Metazoa; phylum Chordata; class Mammalia; order Carnivora; family Canidae; genus Canis; species Canis lupus. The sequence continues at coordinate 1,486,215 of NC_064260.1, forward strand.
AGTGGAAAATTCAGTGTTTTTTAAGATATCAATATTCAAATTAAGCTCCAAATAGTTGCAGTGCTTTCCCTAACATAATTCTTCTGTGCTTTTTTTGTGCAAAGTTGCTTTTGTCTCTGAAATTTACATTAATTTACATCTTGAAAAAAATCATGCAGTAAGAAACTTAATCTACCTGATTTGAAGACCCACTGTAATGCTGCAAGAAAGACAGTATTGTTTTGGTGTAATAATAGAGAAATCAACCGAAAAGAATTGAGAGTCCAGAAATAGACTGGTTTTACACAAAAGTAACAAGACGGTTCAATGGTTTACACACAATATTTTCAACAAATAGTCTCTGAACAGCTGGACATCCATGTGGAAGAGGAGTCTTTATCCCTTTCTCAAAAATTGCTTTGTGCTGGTCAATGACCTAAACTGAAAAACTAGCTGGAAGAAGCTTCTAAAACAAAATGCAAGATAAAATATCTGCAACGTTGGTTGGCAAAAATCTCTCACAGAGGATGTCAAAATCACTATGCTTTGAAAAAATTCATTCTGTTAACATTAAAGTCTTTTGGTCTTTGGACCACTGTTAAGAAAACACAAATGTGAACCACAAACTGGAAGAAAATGCTTGCAATATCTGTCAAAGGTCTGTGAGCCGGGATATATAAAGAATTGCCACAACTTCATAGCAAAAAGATTTTTTTAAATCCCTCAAGACTGAAATAAATGTTTCATGAAAAAAGATGTATGTGTCCAATAGGCCCATGAAAAGGTGGTCAACATTTTCAGTTGTGAGGGAAGTGCAAATAGAAACCAAAACAAAATACTACTGAATACCCACCAGAATGTCTAAAACTAAGATGCTTGAAAACCATCAGGAAGTTAGTATGATGTAAAAAAAGCAAGCAAATAATTCTTTGCCTCAGTATTTTTTAATATGTGTATAATTTGAAATGATTTTTTTTTTCAAGTTAAAGTTGCTTGCCAACATTGTATGTTGGTGAAGACGGAGAGCAACTGGACTTCTGATACTTTTGGTGTATCTTATAAAGTGACACATCTATCCCAGGACCCAGTAATTCTATTTTTAAGTATTTACCCAATAAAATCAAAGTCTGTGTCCACAAAACAACTTGTACAAGAATGCTTGTAGCAGCTTAATTAATATGTACACAAAAAAATCAATCAAAAGGAAAATGGATTAATAGATCATAGAACAGAATAGTATTCAATAAAAACAAAAGGGTAAACCACTGATATAGACCAGAGAACATGGGAGAAGCTTAACAATATTAAAAGCCAATATTAAGGGGCAGCTGGGGTGCTCAGTGGCTTAAGTGTCCGAATCTTGATTTCAGCTCAGGTCATGATCTCAGGGTCAGGATATTGAGCCTTGTGTCTGGCTCCAAGCTCAGCAGGAGTCCGTTTGAGACTTTTCTCTGTCCCTCTCCCTCTGCCCCTCCCCTCCCAATAAATAAATAAATCCTTGTTAAAGAGCCAATATTCATAAGCACAAAAAAAGTCAGGCTCAAAGGGTACATACCTCCTGATTCCAATTACATGAAGGTCAGGAGCAAGCAAAAACTAAGTTTTAGTAATAGAAAATAGAATAGTGGCAGCCTACAGAGAGTGAAGATTGATTGAAAGTAGAAATGAAGTATTTGGAGAGATGACAAAAGCATTCTATATTTTGCCTGAGGTATTGGTTATATGACTTTCTAATTTAAGTCAAACTGGTTAAATCGCACAGTAGAAATCTACACCTTTTCCTGTATGTAAATCTCACAGTTCTAGAATTCAGGATTAAGAAGCTTCCTTTCAGAATTATCAAAAAATGAGCTTTTCCCACAAATCCTCCCTATCACCTCCTATCACCACATGGAAATACTACAGATATGTTCTAATGCTGCATATATTTTAAAAGTAATACTTAGCTGAGCTCAAAAGCAAGAGGAGAGAGAGGAAGATCCAGTTTCCAAAAGGAAGAGAAAGTTCAGTTCTAAAAATAGATGTGCAGCTTAAATTACATTTGTGTTGGATGCAGCTTTGGAGAACGGAGACCCAAATATGTTGCAGTTGGGACACTATGAAAATTCATTTCTCTTTTACGTAACAATCCATAGGTCCTGGACTAGCCGGCAGATCTAGTCTATGATATTTTCCTAGACACATTCTGTTGGGCATCAGGATAGGATAGAAGCAAAATCAAAGAGGGACATCTTCCCCTTTTAAAGACTTATTCCAGAAAATGGACACAGCACTTTAAATGATGTTGGCAGAACTCAATATTGCACTAGCTGCAAAGGAATTGTGAAAAACTCATTTTTAATCTAAGGTCCTGGGTCCAAATAAAAATGAGCTTCTTTTACTATAGAAATGGGGAATGAAATTGGGTTAGCTAAAAGCCAAAGAGTCATGGGCTAGAATCTGAATATCCACATAGGAACAGGCATCTGAAATCTCATGGTGGATATTTGGAATTGAGTTTTCTGTGTAAATACAGGTACTACCAAGGCCTATCTCAGCAAAGAGTAGGAATTTGAATGAATCTTTACACACCGGAAGGAAGTTGGCCATCTGACCAAGACAATAAATGGGAAAATTCAGCATTTTATTCATGAGGAAATAGAAACTTTGGTCTGTACCACGTGGATACATGGATCACGATTTCTTAGTACACATGTAGTGTGGGAATGCCACATTCTAAAATCAAAAAAAAAAAGAAGAAAAGATTTTGTATCCAGAAACCATAAACGATGCTCTGAGGGAACATTTCCACAAAGTGGCATCAACATGCAAGATCCCACAGGGAAAAACTATCACTAAACCAAATCACAGTCAAAATCATACTCTGTGCGTGAAAAGGGTCATTTGTGAGACAATATCAGCAGGTATGACAGAGCAGGACCTCTCACCCAAAGAGCCTCAGATAATAGAGCCATCTGAATACACATTAATTTTCGAGAAATAGAAGTTCTAAGGAAAGAACAGGACTTAAGGAAAAGAAGAGGCAGATATGAAAAAGAAACAAATAAGATTCTTTAAAATCAAGCATTTCTCTTAAAATACATCATTAAACATTTTTGCTTCCTCTGTGGCAGAGTAAGCTCCTAAGAGCCTAACCCTCCCACCAATAACAACTGCAGACTCTGATGAAATACCCATCCATTGGATCAAGACCCCTGGTGATGGAACAAAATCAGGCAAATTTCAGAGTTGAACCCTAGATGGTGAACTCAGGGTGCTTTTCCCATTGTGGAAGGTGGGCTACATTCAGGAAACTGGAGTGATTACAAATTCAATAGAAATCTCTGTCTTTCTACCTAAAGAGATGGAAGAATGGAGCATGTCCCAAGAATGAAAGGAAAGACTCCAGAACAGGAGGCACCTGGAGAGGGAGCCATAGTTCCATGTGTGAACTCAGCCCAAGTCCAGTTGATCCCTGGACTATCTGCTCAAAACAGACCCTAAGCAGTTCTGTCAAAGGCAAACAAGGTACTGACCTAAGATCTGACTATTACCCAAAATGCTCTCAGGAATAATGCAGAATCCTGTGACTTCTCCACATAAAATGTACAACCTCCAATTAAAAAATCCAAAATTATTTAACATATAATAACCATGGAAAATGGGATCAGCACACATGGAAATATGCTAGATGCTAGAATTATAAGACAGGGATTTTTGTTTTTAAGACTTTAGTTATTTGAGAAGGACAGAGAGAGCGCAGGAGCAGGGAGGGCAGAGGGAGAGGGAGAAGCAGACTCCCCGCTGAGCAGGGAGCTGACACAGGGCTCCTGCATATGGGGACTTGGAGATCATGACCTGAGCTGAAGGCAGACCCTTAACTGGCTGAGCCATCCTGTCACCCCCAGACAGGGATTTTAATACAGTTGTTGTAACTGTGCTCTGTGACATAGTAGAGAATATATTCATAATCACAAGACAGGAACTTTCATCAAGGAAATAGAATATAAAAAAAGAGCCAAAGGGAAATTTTAGAACTAAAATTTCCAAATCTTAAATAGAAATGATATGGGCTTAATAGCAGGAAGGCTATGACAAGGAAAATATTAAGGATTTAAAAATAGAACTTGGAGAGGGTGAAAAAAAAGAATAAAAAATAAATGAAAAGAATCTCAGAGACCTATGGAACATTATGAAAAAGTTAACACTAATTGTAGTCCAAGCATAAAGGTAAAGGAAAATGCAACAGAAAATAATATTTGAAGAAATAATTACTGAAACTTCCCCAAATTTGGTGAAAGATATATATTTACAATTTTCAAGAGGCCTATTGAATTCCAAACAGAACAAAATTTTTTTCAAAAAGCCCAGGCATCTGATATTCAGATGCAAAAGATACGAAGAGAACTTTGAGAGCAGCAAGAGAAAAATAAGTTGAAATATTACAGGCTTCTTTCTAATCACACTACTGAAACAAGAAGACGGTAGAGCGACATATTTACAAAAGAAAGAAACAAAAAAAAAAGAAAGAAACACATCACACAAGAACACTACATCTAGAAACTCTCACTTTCAATGATGAAGGCTATGTTGGTCTTCTACTGCTGTTATAAAAAATTAACATTAATTCAGTGGCTAAGAAAATATAAATCCAGCATTTTATACTTCCGGAGGTCAGAGTAAAAAATGGGTCTCACTGAGCTAAAATCAAGATGTTGGCAAGGTTGCATTTCTTCTAGAAACTCTTAAGTAGAATCCCATTTTCTTGCCACCTGCATCCTTTGGCTCATGGGTCTTGTCTTCATCTTCAAAGCCAGCAGTGACAGGTTGAGTTCTTCCCTTATCTGACTACTCTTCTGCCTTGACTTTCTACTTTTAGGGACCCTAAGATTACTTTGTGCCCATCTGAATGTCTAGGACAATTTTCCGATTTTAAATTCACCTGATTAGCAACTTTAAATCCATCTGCAATCCAAATTACCTTTCTCTGTGCAAGATAACATATGCAATTTCCAGGGATTAGGACCTGGAAGAATCTGGGGGCCTCATTATATTGAACATATTAAAAGATTATGTAACGAAATTTGCAAGAAGAGAAGAATGAAGGAAGTAAATTTACAATGAACATGCACTACAAGAAATCTTGTCTATTTAATAAGATTATTTTTCCTTTTAATTTCTTTAAAGTATACATAACTGTTTAAAACAGGAGTCTAATATTGTTCTCTGAAGTGTATTATGAATGTAGATATAGTATATGTGACAACTAATAGAATAAGGAATGGTGAGGTGTGGTAAATGGACTAGTGGTTGTGACATTTGTACATTTTATGTGAATTGGTACAATATCAACTCCCAAGTGACTGTGGAAAGTTAAAGACATCTAATTTAATCTCTAAAACACAGAAATGTACTATAATGGGGTATCATTAAAGAGCCGCCCAATGACAGAAATTGGAATTCTAAAAGACCCCACTCATTTCAATAATATAAGGAAGGAAGAAAAAGGGAACAGAGGAGCAGAAACATTGGGACAAATAGACAACTATTATGAAATGGTACATCTAATCCTAATATATCAATTGTTAGATTAAATGCTAATATACTAAACATTTCAGCTGAAAGGCAGAGATTATCAGGGTGGATAACAAAGCAAGATACAACTATGTGATTGACAAGAGGTACACTTTCAATATGAAGATAGAAATAGGCTGAAAGTAAATGAATAGAAAGCATATCAATACAAATGATATATTTATCATAATCATATGCTGGAGCATAAAACAAGTCTTCATATCTTTAAATGTATTGGAATAATTCTATTTGTGTTCTTAAACCACCACAGAGTTAAATTAAAAATAAATAACCATGAGATATTTAGAAAGACATCGAATGCTTTTAAATTAAAAATCATTCTTCTAAATAATCCATAAGGTCAATGAAGAAATCATAAGAAAACTTAGAAAATGTTTTAAGTTGAACAATGATGAAAATATAAGCTATCAAATCTTGTATAATGCAGTTAGAAGTCTGCTGAAAAGAAAAAAAATAGCCTTTTATGCTTATATTACGAAACAAGGAAGTTCTGAAAATTCAAGATTAATGATTAAGGAACCAGAAGAATGTTAAAACAAAAAGAAGAGAGCAGATTAAAAAGATAAGAGTAGAAATCAATGAAAAGAGAAAAGATATGTTAAGAGAGAAAACTTAAAGCTAAAAGCTGTTTCTTTGAAAAGATCAATGAAAGTGATAGTTATTTTATTAGTATGATCAAGAAAAAGAGAGAGAACACATATTACCAACATTGGAAATGAAAAAGTTTATTACTGCTGATTCGCAAAGCAAAATAAAATATTATGAACTACCGTATGCCAGTTCATTTAGTATCTTAGATTAAACGAACAAATCCCTTTAGAAATACAACTTACTAAAATCGTTACTAAATGAAATAGAACACATGAGTGCCCCCAGTGTATTAAATAAATTTAATTTTTCTGATCAAAAAGCTGCCCGCAGTGAAACACTAGGATCAGATGATTTCACTGCTGAATTTTGTCAAACATTCTCAGAAGAAATCACATCAATCTAAGTTATTTCAGAAAATAGAAGAAAGAACACTTTCCAGCTAGTTTTAGAAGTCCAACTTAACGTAATGTTCCCAAACCACAGACATTACAAAAAAAGAGGAAATTACAGAAATTATATTCTTCATGTACAGAGACACAAAAATGATTACAAAGTGTTAGCAAATCAAAATGAGTAATTTATAAGGATAATATATTATGATCAAGTGAAGTTTATCCCAGGAGTGAAAATATGCCCTTAACATTAAAAAATCAATCCATATAATTCATTCTACTGGTGACCATCAGTGTGTTCTCCAGAGTTAAGAGTCTGTTTCTTGGTTTGTTTCTCTCTTTTTTTCCCCTTTGCTTGTTTGGTTTTTTTCCTAAATTCCACATAGGAGTGATATCATACGGCTGGTATCTGTACAGAATTAGGGGAAAATGTAAGGCCTGCTGTGACTTTGCTAGGAGACATAAACGCTGTCCCTCGACAGCTTTTAGGATAATTTTATAAAACACCGTGGTAGTGTCCTCCAGAGTGCAAGTGGAGAAAACTCTGAGAGGAAAAATGAAGAGCAAGGAGGCTGCATCCCAAGGATCACAGTAGTTTAAGATGGAAGAAACTTGCCTCTCTTCTCTGGTGTAGGAATATCAGAGGGTGCCCCCTCCATCTTGGGGATAATCTCCAATGGGCCAAAATAGCACAGGAATTAGCTTCCCCCAAATCCCTGCCTATGAATTATTACACAGCATTTGACCATGTTCCAGAACAACTACCTGGAAACTGTTTTTTGGTGAGTGAAGGAGCAAATTCAGAACGACCTTGCCCATCATAGGCTTGATGCGAGTACTTTTGGAACGATGGGAGTTGGTCTGAGATCTTCCAGTGCAGCCTCTATAGTGGCTAAAGATAGAAACCCAGGGCAGCGGGCCATCTGTGTGGAAGGAGACTGCGCATTTGGCTTTCTGGCGTGGAAGTGGCAACTACCGGCATGTACAACTTGCCCATTGTACTTTGGGTGGTGATCAACAATGGAATTTACCAAAATTTCAATGCAAACACTTGGAATGAGATGTTAAAATCTGAAGATGCTGTTCCGGTGGCCCCTCCAGTCAGTCTTCTTCCAAACTCACATTATGAGCCGGTTATGACTGCATTTGGAGGCAAAGAGTAGTTATACAAAACCTGAAGAACTCCAAAAATCACTGAGGCAGTTTGGCAGACACACCTAAACCCTCTCTTAACCAATATCTGACTAAACCACGAGCCATATGGAAGGCCCCGGATTTTCACTGGCTGATTTGCTCTGATACATAAGTTAAAGATGCCACGGAGTGGTCTTGAAGAGTGTCCTCTTTCTTGTAAGGTGGAATTTCATTTTTCACAGCAAAATTACTAAAATGTCAAAATTATTGTACCAATAAAAAATTTTAGAAAACAATTCTAAGTGAAAAAATTATGCATGATTCATCCTACTAGCAGAATATTACATGATTTCACTAGATGTAGCCTTGGTGAAATTAAAAAATATATGACATGCAAGTTTAAACAGACACTAGAAATGGGAAGAAGGAAGTGTGGTGAACAGGAAAGTGGATAAGGCTAGAAGGGGAATTTAAGGATGGAGAGATGCAAAAGTTAGGACACGTGGAGAACAGAATGAGGAAGCCTAGTATTTGCTTAATGGGATCTTCATAAGAAGAAAATAAAGTGAATCCACTGACAATAAAGAGACCAAAATGGAGACTCGTCTAAACTGGTGAGAGTTATGCATTCTCAGATTAGAGAAGCACAGGAAGTCTTAAGCCAGATGAAAGAGATATGTCTTCTCCTGAACAAATTTCCTCCATAGGAAAACCAAGACAAATATCCTAAATACTACGAGTGGGTGGGGGTGGGCGGACACAGAATACCTGCAGCCAGTCATACTCCATGCTCTTGAAAGCAAGGAGAACAGTCCAGAAGTCAATACGTATTTAGGTTACTAAACAATCATAACCATTAAACTGGAATTCTAAATTCAAACAGAATGGTATAGAAAAGTGAGAATGAGTTAGTTAAAAAGCTGAGTTAGAAGAAGTTCATACCCTTGAAAAAATTACCAAAAGTAGAACTTCAGCCAAAGAGAATGGAAGCAGCAGAAAAAAAAACAAATAGGATCCAAGAAGCAAAAGCAGGCAGAGAACCACTGATAAAATATTGTGGAAACTTTAAATAAGTAATCCTTAAAGATAGTAATGATAAATGTTATAATAATAAGTAATTTTAATGAAATAAGATGAAAGGAAGAGGGAAATAGTGCCGCACTAATGTCCTATCATTAGAAGACAAGACAGACGAGACTTTTTAACATGTTTGAATTACATGGTGCTGAAAACATCATTTGGCAACATTTACAATTCAAGAGCTTTCTCCTAAAGAAGTGACTTTCCCATGAACTTGAACACACATTTTGTAAATTTTAACTTAGTCACTAGGAGATTATACAAGGAAGGCAAATTTCCAAGGCGATTGAGGGAAGTGGGCAGTATTAAACCTGGTCCACCCACCGGGTAACCGGTACCATGACAGGAGAAAAGCAGAGGGGAGGGGGGAAGCATGGTGCGTAGAAAACAGGGAGGGAGCACTTCCCCCGTATATGTGATTCCTGTGATCCCCTTTAACTTATTATTCACACCTTCTAGGAGGATGGAGAACCGCTTCCACAACCAAACAGGAAATACACTGCAAAGGACTCATTTTACAAGTCCTCAACACAAAAGTAAGCATTTTTCCCAGTAGAATTTTGATTTAAAAATGTATTTCTGGGGACACCTGGAGGGCTCAGTAGGGTAAGCAGCTGACGGTGATTTCGGCTAGGGTCATGATCTCGGGTCCTGGGCTGGAGCCCCGCCTCAGGCTCTGTGCTCAGTGGGGAGTCTCCTTGAGACTTTCCCTGTCCTCCCTTTTCTCCCTCTGCCCCTCCTCCCTCAAATAAACAAATCAAGCTTTTTAAAAGATACTAAAAATTGGAAAAATGAATTGTTTCTATGCCTCCTTTCATGACACATCCTCTTTGTGTCCACCATGGCCCAGATTCGGTGAGTAATGCAGAGAACATCAGACGCAGATACTCACATTGACGGCTAAAATAAGGAGGTCAAGGAGAGTCTTAAAGAAAAACTGTGTTTAATAGAAGAATAAATCCAAAGCAGAAAGGAAATGGTGAGAGAGGGGAGGAGGTAAGAGTACAGCAGCACAGAAAACAAAAGCAGGAGGGCCTGAAGGAGGCGGTTTACTGGGAGCACGGCCGCGTGCAGCGCTTGCTGGGTGTCTGTGCCCTGGGCCGTGAGCGTCACCTGGGACTACGGTGGACGAGGCTGTCCCTGCCCCAAGAGCTCTTATTCTAGAGGGAGGTGGGCCGCAAGCGCACGCTGGACTTGAACACAGCTCCCATCTCAGATGAGTCTGGCAGCTGAAGGGAGCAGCTGGAACAGGATGAGAGCATCCGGGGCGCACGGGCAGGGCTGGGAGGCGTCCTTAGGGGAGGAGGCCTGGGCCCTCCTCCGGGGTCGGGCGTTGAGAGGGCTTGGAAGGCGTTCCCGAAGGAGCGATCCGTGGATCTCTGCGGTGGCCCTTCTCCAGGTGGAGGGGACACAGAGGGCCCGGAAGGCTGGAGGGGGGTGCGCCCGGGCCGGAGAAGAACAAGGCCCAGGGCCTGGAGCAGGGTGGGACCAGCGGGAGTTAGGGGGAGAAGCGGGGGAAGGAGGGCCTGGAGCCCGTGGTCGCGGGTACCGGGAGCAGCTGAAGCCGCGGGGCCTCCCCGGAGGGACTTGAGGGCAGGACAGACGGGCAGGGCGGGCGCCGGCGAGGGAGGAGGGCGCCCTCGGGAGGGTCGGCCCTGCGGCTTCGGGCTGCACCTGTACCTGCACCTGGGCTGGAGCAGCACGGTTTCCAGGTGGAGGGGATGGGCCTAGAGGAGATGGATCAAGAACAACGGGGCTCCAGGCCAAACAGCAGCGCGGACCGAGGTCGCCGGGTCGGCAGGCAACATAGCTGCGGCGGGGCCCAGGCCCAGAGAGAGACGCCCGGGCTCGGCGCCAGACGGGCCGGATAAGGGGACGCTACACCTGCCGGTGGCCTCGGCCCTGGGCCAGGGGGCTGTGGGCCAGGGGCCGTGGGCCAGGGTGCCGTGGCCGAGCTACCGGAGGGAAGCATGGGGCTCTGGGCTTAGGGACGTGCGTTGGCGGGCTCGGTTAGGGTGCTGGAGGGGCGCGCGGAGCTGCCAAGGGCCGAGGGCCACGAGCCCGGGAGCAGATGAGTTCGGTGGCCCGGGGAGGCTTTGAAGGCAGCAGAGCAACAGAGAGCGGGGAGGCAGGTGCAGAGGGGTGGCTGCCCCGAGGCCGGGGAGCCGGCCACCTGGGTGGGTGCCCCAGAGCGCTGGGTCCCCCCAAATCCTTCCCTCCGGGGCGCTGGACTCAGCAGGCGAGCCTCTGCCACCAGCTTCCTGGGCCGCTTGCATGTCAACGGCACACACACCCCCAGGCTTCACAAGGTGTCCTCAGGAATAGGGAGTTTCCCGGAAGGAAGGAAGGAAGGAAGGAAGGAAGGGGAAAGAAACATGGTATGGATCTGGGTTTCTGAATTTTAGAACAAGTTGAGTAAAGAGCTCTGAAGAAAGCATTCCCAGTTGGGGGCCACTGGTGAGACCCCGGATTCTCAACTTTCTCATGTTAAACATGAAGGATTTTAAGGAAATGGCCTCTAATTTCCTCTCTGGCATTATTATTATTATTATTATTATTATTATTATTATTATTATTCACGAGAGACACAGAGAGGCAGAGACACAGGCAGAAGGAGAAGCAGGCTCCACGCACTGGGAGCCCGACGTGGGATTCGATCCCAGGTCTCTAGGATTGCGCCCTGGGCCAAAGGCAGGCGCTAAACCGCTGCGCCACCCAGGGATCCCCTTTTCATTTCATTTTCTATCGTATTCACATCTTGGCGTCTCTCAGAAAAAATTCCGCGGTCCTCTTAGTTACTAATTTGGCTGAACTCATGATGCTTTGCTCATGAACCTAGGAATTTCTGAGGAAACAAAGTATGACATCACATTATTCGATAGTCTCTTTAAAAAGTATCCTATAAAAGTTTTCTTAGGAAAAACAAACTTGTATAACCTGGATGGAAAATTCTATAAAATATTCGTGGAATGTATCAGAGGCTCAAACAGAGATGCATCTTGCAAGGTTTAATTCAGCTCACAGAACCATTCAGATATTATATCCAAAAAATGCGCCGTTTAAGCTTTTGCCACAATTAAAACTATTTCATAAGACTTAGCCTTTCTTTAGGCCACGGTCGTTTCAGGGTGAGTGAGTTGAAAGCATATGCACACCAGTGACCACCGGTGTGGAGCCATCGCTGTGCTATTTAGGTTCACAAATATTAATTTAATGAATCCTCGTATCATTTTATGCGGTAAATATAATTTTTATGTTGTTCCTTATCCACTCTTTCATCCCAAGCCCTTAGCACAGTACTTGAAACATAATAATCTCTGAATAAGAATTAGTCAAGGGAATGAGGATCACTGGTGAGTCAGTGTTTGCAAACTGACTACGAGAAGGAGAAGGCTCGTTGATGGCTGGAGCCTTCGGCTGGGTGCGCTGGGGGGCGGGACGCTGGCGCTGGGGCTGCCGGAGCTCGGGCCATCCGTCTGTCTGTCCCTCCGGTGCGGCCCCTGGAACGAGAGCTGTTTGGTTTTCCTTCAGGATTCAATGGGAGGCAGTCGACGCAGCTGCATGTGTCCTGCGTCTCTGCGTGTCCGAAACCACAGAACTTCCGCGCCTTAGAATCCAAGGCGGTACCGTTAGCTGTAAAGCCTGTGCGCCCGGCGCTCCTTCACCCGCGTGGCTGGCCTCCTGGCACCACGCTGCAGGCCCTGTGACTTGGGATCACGGGGGCGCGGGAGCGTGGCCCACTCTTGCGGGCGGAGCCCCAGACCTGCGTCTTGACTCCCGCCACCAGGAGCCACAGTCTGCTTACCTGTAAGTCGATGGCCTTCCTGCCCTGCTGCCAAAGTCAAGGGCAGTGTCTGTGCGCGACCTGGGAGATGCGGATAATTAAAGGCACTGGTTTCCTACCGCCACGCGGCCTGTGACCACAGCTCACCAGCCTGAAACCTCCCGCTGGCCGTGGCAGTGCCGGCGCCCAGCTGGCTTCAGGGCCCGAGCTTCCCGGGCGGGGATCCGCGTCCTCCACGAGGCTGGGGCGCAGCTCGCCCTGCAGAAGCCCAATGCACTTCGTTCCAGCAGCTGGGCTCGTGAAGTGTTTCCTTTTTCTTTTCTTTTTTTTACTATAGGCTTTATTTACTTATTTGAAAGAGAGGAGGAGGGGCAAAGGGAGAGAGAGAAGCAGGCTCCTCGATGAGCTCGATCCCAGGACCTGAGATCATGACCTGAGCCGAAATCAAGAGTCGGATGCTTAACCAACTGGGCCCCACGCGCCCTTCGTGAGGCGTTTCTCTAAGGCCAGCTGAAGCATGTCTGCTGTGTGTGTGTCTCTCTTGTAGGGCTCACCTGTTTGGGTCACCTACTTAGGAGAATCCACCTTTTGATTAACTCATATTCAACCAATCGGGAACCTTAACTATGTAGGCACAACCGCTTGGCCGTATAAAGTTGCCAACTAAGCATCGTAGGAGTGACATCTTGTCATTCTCATCTGCTCTCCCACAGCAGAGGGGAGAGGCTTGTGTCTGATATGTAACAAGGGGGCAGGAATCGTGGGGGACACCTCAAAATCTACCCGCCACGTTGCATGACAATGCTGGGGCTCATGCCATCTGAATATGCCTTTTTCATAAAATGTCCTTAATCATTTCACAGAGCATATGAAATTGTTCCTTGGGACAAGATGCTACCACCAAAACCTGATCCAGAAGAAACAACGGTGGAAAAAGCTGCTGACCTGGTTTCACAGTGTTTTACACTGAAAAGATATGAAGGGGCCCTGGCAATAACCCAGGTCGGTGAGTAGGGACTTCAGTCGTGTGTGCATAATAATGCCTTTGCCAAAATATATATATATATATATATAGTTGCATTTTTGCAACCATGCATTTATTTCTAAGCTGAAGGCCAAAACCCAAATACTCATTTTATCGTAAGAATTGTGGAAAGAACAAGGAGACGTATACATTTATGGACTGGAAGTGCCATAACCATAAAGTCATCAGTGACCTCAAATAGTTCAGTATTACCTACACTGGACTTCTTAAAAAAATTCATTTAAAGACTGCCTCCATCTCAAAAATCAAAAATGCACAAGGAGGAGTAAATGGTGACTAAGGCATGGAAAAACAGTTATGATTCCACCAGAGAACCTGTGTCCAGAACAGTTCTTGAAATTGAATCTTGAACTAACCCCTGTGCTCTGAGACAGAATGGGGAAACCCGTGAGTCACGGCGCTCTTACTATCTAGCAAAACAAAGCTGAGGTGATCGTCTCCAGAGATGTCTGGTTTCATTTATATTATATTATTATATTGTATATTTTTTTTCTTTAGAAAAAGAGGGCAGGGAGGGACAGTGGGAGAGAGAGAATCTTAGCCATGGTCCACATTCAGCACGGAGCCCAATGCGGAGCTTCATCTCATGACCCTGAGATCATGACCTGACCAGAAATCAAGAGTTGGACATTTAACTGACTGAGCCCCCCAGGCACCCCTCAGTTTCCATTTCTGAACGTCAAGAACTCAGCACACGAATTACCACACTATCCACACTACAGCCAGGGTACTTTTCCTAAATCGTGAATCACTTCCTATCACTCCACTGATTGAAACCCGTCATTTTCTGTAAAGTGAAATCAGTGCTCTACGCTGAGCCTCTGTGAAATCCGCGCTCTTCCTCACTCCACGTCTTTTGCAGACAGTGTCCCACTACCTTCAGCGTTTCATTTTCTCCAGGTCAAGTCCTGTGACTCAGGTCTTCTCTCGGACCTCCCTCCTGCCCTCCCGACCCTGGATTAGATGGCCCTGCTCTGTGCTTGCAGTGCACCTCCGACCTGCATTGAATCTCTCATCCTTTTGCTCTGTTCCTCATCCCTCAGAGGCCTGACAAGCCCCAGGACCATCTCTCACGATGAAGCTCTTTACCATGTTTAACACATGGCGTTAAAGAGGAGAGTAATTATGTGTATGAATACTGTGGACCAAAGCAGATCTAATGAGCATAGTTTCTGGGACGAAAACCCAAATCAGACCTTTTGCAGGGCCTCAAACCAAAGGAGGTGGATAAGGAGGCAGCTTCCAGCTATGGGAAAACAAATGGGAACCACAGGTCTGAGAGCAGAGCAGAGAGCAGGAGGGGTCCTGGAGCAAACCCCTGAGTTGCTAAGGATGCCTGGGGAGTGCCTTCCGTTATGAGACTGAGGCTTGCCTTTCACGCGGTGGGGATGGTTAAGACCACCGGAGCTTATAGACAAAAAATGACAATAACTTGTTCATTAAATATGTCATTCATTTTGATGCTGATTTTAGATGGTTGGTGGACTCTGGGACAGATTTCAAACAAGGTCATTCTTGGCACCGGTCAAGCCAGTTACTTTGTAAGTTTTATCTCCTTGTGTTCTTATCACTAAATTTTTTACTCTCACAGATTCGTCATTAATATGTCTGGTGCTCTAGTCCATGGCTTAGAGAGGGGTTGAGGGGCATATCCTCTGGAGAACATTCCAGAGACCTCAGGTTTCCATCCCCGTGATGGGAAAGAGAACCCAAGTCCCCTTCAGTTGTTCAGTGTTGCCTGCTTTCTCTTGTTTTTTCTTAACCTTCCTTACAATTTAAACTATGAATGGGACGCCTGGGTGGCTCAGTTGGTTGAGTGTCCAACTCTTGATTTTGGCTCAGGTCATTATCTCAGAGTCCTGAGATCGAGCCCCACATTAGGCTCCGTGCTGAGTGTGGAGCCTGCTTTAGATTTTCTTTCTCTCTCTGCCCCTCTGCCCTCATACACATGCTCTCTCTCTTAAAAACAAACAAAAACATTTTTTTTACTGCGTTTGTGAGATTTATGCATGTTGGCATTTAGATTTTTAGGTGCTCACTTTTTCCTTGCTGGATAGTTTTGTGTTGTATGGATATACCACAATTTATTTCTCCATTCTCGTAATTTAATTATTTTATTGATTTTATTGCAGTTGGAAACAATGTTTCCATTTCTTCATGTACCCAAGCACAAAACTATTTCTAGATTTTACATATACATATTTATGTCTACAACTGCTACATCAAGAGGTGTGCATTTCTTTATATTCCAGGTATTGGCACATTCTTCTCCAGATGAGTCGTATGCATAAACTAAACCATTAGCAATGCTTGAGTTCCCATAAGTGTGCATTGTGGCCGGGGTTTGGAATTTCAAATCTAAAAAAAATTCTAATCTTATGAGTATGAAATTGTGTTTTATTATCATTTTCACTTACACTTACCTGATAGACAATAATCATTTTTTTGTAGGTCATCACTTGGGTGTTCACATCTGTAACTTACCTGTTCACATATATTTCCCCCTTTACAGTTGGGTTCCTTAACTTTAACTTATTAATTGTATAAATTTTTGTGTTTACCATTCTGAAAAAAAATTATTGG
Source organism: Canis lupus dingo (assembly GCF_003254725.2). Classification (NCBI taxonomy): domain Eukaryota; kingdom Metazoa; phylum Chordata; class Mammalia; order Carnivora; family Canidae; genus Canis; species Canis lupus. The sequence goes on from NC_064260.1 coordinate 1,502,377, forward strand.
TAATATGCAACATAGTATCTCCTTTTACTCTGGGACTTTTCTGTTTTATACTGCTCTTTGCTGAACTAAAGTTTTAATTCATCAATATTTTCTTCCATGTTTGATGATTTTTATGGAGCTTTTAAAAAATATTTTTATTTATTCATGAGAGACAGAGAGAGAGAGAGGCAGAGACACAGGCAGAAGGAGAAGCAGGCTCCATGCAGGGAGCCTGATGTGGGACTCAATTCCGGGACCCCCAGATCATGCCCTGAGCTGAAGGCAGACACTCAACTGCTGAGCCACCCAGGTGTCCCATTATAGAGTTTTTTGGCAGATCTTTCCCTACCTAGAAGCAATATATTATTATTCTTTACTTTTTTTTTTTTTTTAATCAGTTTGCTTTCCACATTTATCTCTTTAAACCACTTGGAATCAACTCTGGCTTAGAATGTGAATGGGGGGATCCATTTGTCCACATGATGGAATATAATTACCCTAGTACAGTTTAATGAGTAGATTCTACTGAGTAGTTTAATGAGTGAAGTGTGGCCTATTGATTGCAACCATTGGTGGTGAGTCACAACCACCATTTTGTGAAATTAAATAGAATAGAAAATATAAGAATGAATCACATGGAACTCTAAACAGATATGTGTATTTTGCAAAAAATACTGCAGATATTTATAAGGAATTGTGTGAAACAGACAGATAATGCATAAGAGAAGTTCATGTCCACAGTGTGATTATTCTCTTTTCTTTCCTAGAGATTCAATCATCACCTCAATAGGAAGGTTAATATTGTAAATTAAATTTTATATTTACCTAATCCACAACTAATTGCTAAATCCAGGAGATTTTTAACTGTAGTGAGCTAAAAATTAATGAGAGTACTTAATATATTTCAAATATGGAAAAATAATATCAAAGACAACATTTTTCAAATCTGTGTAGCACTTCAATAAAACCAGCATATTGCCCTTTAGAAATTAATTTTTATATCAGTAAAGAAAAAAGAATAATGAAGTGAAAATATGCAAAATCATAATCACATTTAACTCCTGTGTCTAATATTGTAAATGGTGAAACTACGGAGAAGAATGTTGTCTTGTTAGCAAACTCAGATTTTATCAAGCCATATTCTAAAAGTAGTATGTAAACTTTATGACCAAGATTATCTAAAATATGTTCTGCCAAAGGCCAAATGTTCTAAAAGTAGTATGTAAACTTTATGACCAAGATTATCTAAAATATGTTCTGCCAAAGGCCAAATGTTCTAAAAGTAGTATGTAAACTTTATGACCAAGATTATCTAAAATATGTTCTGCCAAATGCCTGAGCCACCCAGGCATTCCTGGTGCATTTTTTATGCAGGAAATCATTGGATGAATGACAAACCTATACATCTTAGTCAGTATCGCCACATCTCTGAACTTTAGAGAGTGCTGCTCGCTCTGCAGCCTTCCCCTACACACATGTTGCTCCCAGGACCCCACACTAAAACCCGTATTAGAATATTTGTGCAGCTGTACACATAATGCCAAAACCTAGAAACAACCAAGATGCCTTTCCACAGGCCAGGGGGAAGGACGCACTGGACAAACATACCAGAGTGTCCCAGCGTAATGGCATACTACACAGCAATGAAAAAACCAAATGCAACACGCAGCAGTGTGTGTGAATCTTAAGTGCATTTTGCTCAGGGAAAGCAGCCAGACCTAAAAGGTAACTTACTGTATGACTCCATTTATATGACATTTAGAAAAGGCAAAACCACAGGGTGGGAACAGAACAGTGGCAGCCAGCAGCTGGGAAGGGAGAGAGGAATGAATGCAGAGGGCCTATAAAGGGAACATTTGGGGCAATAAACTGTTCTGTATGCTTCTGTGGTGGTGGCCTCATGACTCTGTATTTGTAAAACCCATAGAACCGTACACCACAAAGAACACACTCTACTGAATGCAAAGTAAAATAAACACATACATGCATATACAAATACGTATGTCCATCCATACCTGCCAGAGGTCGGGGGAATCCAGGGTGGAATGCAGATGGTGACAAAAGAATCTAAGTTACAAATAAATGACATAACTACACTTAAGTGGATGGTCCCAAATAACGCTGGACCTTAATAAGTTTGGAAACAGTATTTTGACTGAGTAACATAAGGCCAAAAGAATGGCATATAAGGGCGATGGTCTAGTGCACGTGTCTCCACAGGCAAATGGGTTGGTGGTTCTAACACTTCTTACATGTATAGATTTGAACAAAATGAAATGTTTGGTCAATCCTGGGAAGCAGGTTTCATATTATCAGGAGGAAATACAAATAAGTAAGGGAGAAAGGCTAAGAATGAACGCTGTGGTGGGGATTTAATCAGGAGGGAGGTATCCTGGGAACTCAGATTGACTTTAGTATATATACAGACAGCAGAAACAGGAATATACCCCAACATGTGGGCATGTACAGGTTCCTACACATCTGTGCATACCTAGCTCCGTCCGCTCAGAGGACCCTGGAGCAGGGACACCTCAGTGGCCACAAGCACCTCTAGCACCCAGATACTGGCTTTTAGTCACCATTCTCCAATAAAAGAAATTTTGAGACTCCTAGAGAAATGGCCAATTCTGGGGCTGGAGCAGGGAAAATATAAAATAAACCCAGAGCTCCTTGGGATGCTATAAATAACCGTGATCTCCTATAAATCACTGACCTTCATGCCGTGAGCTTCATCTCTACCCTGGAGGGTTGCACTGGACGGTCAGTAAGATCCACTCACCGGGCAAACTGCGTGTATCTAAGAAAATCGGAGGCTCGCCTTCGCCCCGTACGGGCCACCCGGGGCCCAGGGAAGCCTCCAGCAAAAGGGAGGCCAGAAGGACGGGCTCTAGAACAGGGCTTCGGAGAGCAAAGCGGGACACGGGTGTCTGCAGGAGCTGGACTCCATTTGTCTTGTTTTTGATTTTCACCTAAAACTACACCTTTAAATCACCTCTGTTTAAAATTACAAACTCTTAGAGGTGAATTCCCATGAGGTCTCTCTGAAGACTTTGTTCTTCTTTTAATAGAAATACTATGATGATTTGGTGCTTATTAAATTAATGTCAGTAACTCCATTGTCCATATTTTCTCCTTTTCTAAGCGTGAGTCCAAGTTCCAGAAGCAAATACATTCCTCTGTATACGTAAGTGAGAGTGTTTCTTAATGTCTTAAAAATTACTAGATTTACATCTAAATTGTAGTGGCTTTCAGCTCACTCATGTTTGTAATTCACTGTTTAAGACAACTTATCCTTTCGAACAGGTTTCTGACGTTTTGCCGGCACAGAGCCTGCTCAATGTCAGGACTTCCATCACAGATCGGTTAACGATTCTGATAAAAGAAAGAAAGGGGGAGTGGTATTTTTCTGTTTCCCCAAATTGGTTATTTTATGAAGTGAAATACCCTGGGTGCTACTAATATTGGGTGTTGTCAACCAGAAAGACTCTGATACTCGGTGCGGAAGGTGTGACATGCTCGCTAACACAGGAGGACAGGCAATGTCTCATCTTCCTTTCCTAAATTTAAACTTGGCTTTCCTGAGTCGGCAGAGATGCGCGCCGCCCCCTGTGGGGGGGCCTCGCGAGGACTGAAGTCCGCTGGGGCTGCTCTGCCAAAATGCCACGGGCCGCGTGGCTTCTAAACAGCAGACATTTATTTCTAACAGTTCTGGATCCTGGGAGCCCAAGATCTGGGTGCCAGCATGTGGGGACAGGACTCTCTTGAGGCCCAGACTTTGCAGTGTGTCCTCATGGGGTGGCAGGGCAAGAGAGCTCCGGGGACCCCCTCTTAGAAAGCACTCTAATCCTGCTCCCGAGGGCGCCCCGCCCTGACCTGAGCTCCCCTCCACTACCTCCACCTGCTACCGCCCTACCCTCAGGCATTAGAATGTCAACATAGGCACATGGGAGGAGCATAAAGACTCAGATCATAGTACCTAGGACAGAGGAAATCTGAGAAAGTGTGTCTTTCATCTTCGCCCTCCCCTCCCCCATTACTGCTCAATAGCGGGGTTGACCAGTCTTTCTAACCCGTGGCCCCAGAAACACTGCCAGGACACGGTGACAGCACATAGCCTTGTGTCAGGGCCCTGAAGGCACTGCTGGCTGCCCTGGATTCCTGGGCTCCCGGATTCCGACCCCAACAGGCACCCTACAGGCTCCGGCGGGTACTGGCCTCTGCCCGACCCCGGGTCTAGCCGTCCTCAGTGAAGGCGCCAACCCAGGGCTGCAGAGACAGCCTGGCTCCATGCAAACACACCACCCCCTGCTACTCCCACCCCAGCCCATGCTTGGGATCATCGGGGTCTGGCAACCATTGCACCGAAAATGGGAACATCTCTTTCCTCTCTTTCTTTTTTTCTTTCAAATTATTTTATTTACTTATTTGAGAAAGAGAAAGAGCGGGAGTGGGAGGAGGGTCAGAAGAAGAAGCAGACTCCCCGCTGAGCAGGGAGCCGGACACGGGGCTCTATCCTGGGACTCCAGGATCATGACCTGAGCTGCTGTCAGAGGCCCAACCTGCTGAGCCACCCAGGTGCCCCTGCATTTATTTTTTTTTTAAGCAAGGTGTTTTCTCATCATGGTTAATATTAATTTATTTTTTTATTTTTTTTAATAATAAATTTATTTTTTATTGGTGCTCAATTTGCCAACATACAGAATAACACCCAGTGCTCATCCGATCAAGTGCTCCCCTCAGTGCCCGTCACCCAGTCACCCCCACCCCCCGCCCTCCTCCCCTTCCACCACCCCCAGTTCGTTTCCCAGAGTTAGCAGTCTTTACGTTCTGTCTCCCTTTCTGATATTTCCCACACATTTCTTCTCCCTTCCCTTCTATTCCCTTTCACTATTATTTATATTCCCCAAGTGAATGAGAACATATAATGTTTGTCCTTCTCTGATTGACTTACTTCACTCAGCCTAATACCCTCCAGTTCCATCCACGTTGAAGCAAATGGTGGGTATTTGTCGTTTCTAATGGCTGAGGAATATTCCATTGTCGTTTCTAATGGCTGAGGAATATTCCATTCAATATTCCATTGAATATTCCATTGAGGAATATTCCATTCCATAATACATAAACCACATCTTCTTTATCCATTCATCTTTCGATGGACACTGAGGCTCCTTCCACAGTTTGGCTATTGTGGACATTGCTGCTAGAAACATCGGGGTGCAGGTGTCCCTGCGTTTCATTGCATTTGTATCTTTGGGGTAAATCCCCAACAGTGCAATTGCTGGGTCGTAGGGCAGGTCTATTTTTAACTCTTTGAGGAACCTCCACACAGTTTTCCGGAGTGGCTGCACCAGTTCACATTCCCACCAACAGTGTAAGAGGGTTCCCTTTTCTCCGCATCCTCTCCAATATTTGTGGTTTCCTGCCCTGTTAATTTTCCCCATTCTCACTGGTGGGAGGTAGTATCTCCTTGTGGTTTTGATTTGTATTTCCCTGATGGCAAGTGATGCGGAGCATTTTCTCATGTGCATGTTGGCCATGTCTATGTCTTCCTCTGTGAGATTTCTCTTCATGTTTTTTGCCCATTTCATGATTGGATTGTTTATTTCTTTGGTGTTGAGTTTACTAAGTTCTTTATAGATCTTGGAAACTAGCCCTTGATCTGATACGTCATTTGCAAATACCTTCTCCCATTCTGTAGGTTGTCTTTTAGTTTTGTTGACTGTATCCTTTGCTGTGCAAAAGCTTCTTATCTTGATGAAGTCCCAATAGTTCATTTTTGCCTTTGCTTCTTTTGCCTTCGTGGATGTATCTTGCAAGAAGTTACTGTGGCCGAGTTCAAAAAGGGTGTTGCCTGTGTTCTCCTCTAGGATTTTGATGGAATCTTGTCTCACATTTAGATCTTTCATCCATTTTGAGTTTATCTTTGTGTATGGTGAAAGAGAGTGGTCTAGTTTCATTCTTCTGCATGTGATGTCCAATGTTCCCAGCACCATTTATTGAAGAGACTGTCTTCTTCCAGTGGAGAGTCTTTCCTCCTTTATCGAATATTAGTTGACCATAAAGTTGAGGGTCCACTTCTGGGTTCTCTATTCTGTTCCATTGATCTATGTGTCCTTTTTTGTGCCAGTACCACACTGTCTTGATGACCACAGCTTTGTAGTACAACCTGAAATCTGGCATTGTGATGTCCCCAGATATGGTTTTCTTTTTTAAAATTCCCCTGGCTATTCAGAGTCCTTTCTGATTCCACACAAATCTTAAGATGATTTGTTCTAACTCTCTGAAGAAAGTCCATGGCATTTTGATAGGGATTGCATTAAACGTATACATTGCCCTGGGTAACATTGACATTTTCACAATATTAATTCTGCCAATCCGTGAGCATGGAATATTTTCCCATCTCTTTGTGTCTTCCTCAATTTCTTTCAGAAGTGTTCTATAGTGTTTAGGGTATAGATCCTTTACCTCTTTGGTTAGGTTTATTCCTAGGTATCTTATGCTTTTGGGTGCAATTGTAAATGGGATTGACTCCTTAATTTCTCTTTCTTCAGTCTCATTGTTAGTGTAGAGAAATGCCACTGATTTCTGGGCATTGCTTTTGTATCCTGCCACGCTGCCAAATTGCTGCATGAGTTCTAGCAATCTTGGGGTGGAGACTTTTGGGTTTTCTATGTAGAGTATCATGTCATCGGCGAAGAGGGAGAGTTTGACTTCTTCTTTGCCAATTTGAATGCCTTTAATGTCTTTTTGTTGTCTTATTGCTGAGGCGAGGACTTCCAGTACTATGTTGAATAGCAGTGGTGAGAGTGGACATCCCTGTCTTGTTCCTGATCTTAGGGGAAAGGCTCCCAGTGCTTCCCCATTGAGAATGATATTTGCTGTGGGCTTTTCGTAGATGGCTTTTAAGATGTTGAGGAAAGTTCCCTCTATCCCTACGCTCTGAAGAGTTTTGATCAGGAATGGATGCTGTATTTTGTCAAATGCTTTCTCTGCATCTAATGAGAGGATCATATGGTTCTTGGTTTTTCTCTTGCTGATATGATGAATCACATTGATTGTTTTACGAGTGTTGAACCAGCCTTGTGTCCCGGGAATAAATTCTACTTGGTCATGGTGAATAATTTTATTTTGTTTTTTCAGTTTTTTTGATCTATGTTAGCAAATAAGATTTCTTTTGGCTGTCAGGACACTGTTGATCTTTTCTTCTGTTCTTCTTCTTTTTTAATTTATTTTTTATTGGTGTTCAATTTGCCAACATACAGAATAACACCCAGTGCTCATCCCGTCAAGTGCCCCCCTCAGTGCCCGCCACCCAGTCCCCCCACCCTCCGCCCTCTTCCCCTTCCACCACCCCTTGTTCGTTTCCCAGAGTTAGGAGTCTCTCATGTTCTGTCTCCCTTTCTGATATTTCCCACTCATTTTTTCTCCTTTCCCCTTTATTCCCTTTCACTATTTTTCTTCTGTTTTTCTTATAAAGAAACCCACGTTTTCTTTCCTTGTCCCACCAACAGTGGTTACGTGCAGTCCACAAGTGCCGATGACGTCGACAACCCCTTTGGAGACATCACGTCCATTGCCAAGCCTCGGAGCTCTAAAATTCTCTATACAAACACAAGTCGGTGAGTCCCACTCATAATTATTCCCCTTATGTTATACCATTAAGGATGGAACATGGTGATGGGCTTTATCTTAAATGAGAAATAAAAGATGGACTGTCATGGACATAGCTTAAGAAGAAAGACACCAGCTGCCTGAAAGCACTTGTCACAAACTGAGATCACAGAGCTTTGCACTGACTAGCCTGGGTGCCTGGATATGTATTCGTGTAATATATTTTATATTCTATGTTTTAAATATATATTTAAAATATTTCACATAAACTATACAAAATATATTTATATATTATAAAATTATATATAATATACTTATATATTTATACACATATAATCTTTTACAACATAAATATATATTTTATAATACATAAATAACAATGTATATAATATATGCTATTATATACAATATACTTATATAACACATAACATGTAAGATAGATGATAAAGTGTGTAACAATAAAAATTATAATATATAACTTATAATTCATAATATGATATACTATATATAAAATATATAATATCTAAGATATATGGTATTCTATATTGCACATAATATATCATATATAAATACAAAAATTTATTTACTATGTGATTTGTGGGGCTCTATAAGTATATACAGTATAATACGTGTAGCTACTTGCTCTCACCCATGGGAACACTAGAGCTCAGGCGTTAGCCCCCCGGGAGTCCCCAGATGCTGCTGGGGGTTGAAATCCCGTGCTCTTTTCATCATGTCCCTGAGTTGCTCAGTGTCATGGATATTATTCCACCAGTTTCTGTGATGACTGACAAACTTGCACATTTCTTTTTTTTTAATTTTTATTTATTTATGATAGTCACAGAGAGAGAGAGAGAGAGTGAGAGAGGCAGAGACACAGGCAGAGGGAGAAGCAGGCTCTATGCACCAGGAGCCCGATGTGGGATTCGATCCTGGGTCTCCAGGATTGCGCCCTGGGCCAAAGGCAGGCGCCAAATTGCTGTGCCACCCAGGGATCCCCAAACTTGCACATTTCACGCGAGACCAAACTGAATCATGACAGCATTTTCCTTTGTTTTTTATGACAGTATTTTCGATGCTAATTGATTCCTTTTAAAAACAAACCAAAACAAAAAACCCATCAGTCGTGCCCATAAGACGAACCAACTGCCTTTCGCACGAGCTGCCCTTCAGACGTGCTGTGTGGCAGGGCAGATGCAATGCCATCTCCTACAGCAATCTTACATTTCCTTCCGTTATCTAGTCTATGTAATGCTCTTGACTCCCTGGCCAAACTATAAAATACGTTTCTAAACTAACTTTGGTGTTAAAATACAGTTATGTAACACATCTCACTTAAATCTCTAGATAATGCACCCAAAGAAAAAGACCAAAGAGCCTATAAAATGCTCCAGGTACTATGTTAAGAACTGTGGTAACATAAAGAGAAAAAAGACAGAGACTTGGCCCTGGAGTAGCTCAAGAATCTGAAGATGAATAAGCGCTGTACACAAATATTTATGGTAAAGAGCAGGATGCAATGAGTCCCTGGAAAAGTCAGCTTCCTGTTTTCAAAGCTCAGGTGCACAGAGAGATCAGTTCACCCGTGGGACCCCAAGGCTGTGGGACAGCTGAGCTGAGTCTTGAGGGAAGGATCCGTTGGTGTGATTCTTCCTCAAATTTTCCAAGAAAATCAATGCTATTAAACATAGTAATTCTAAAGATCTTAAAAGAAGGACCTGGGGATAAAATCAATTTTAAAACATCCTATGCGTATAAAATTTAGTACTCTTTTCCTTTTGAAATGTTCCTTTAAATTTTGAAAGATTTTATGAAACATTCTTGCCAAAGATCAAGACATATTCTTTTGGGTGGTTCTTCCAAGAGAGTGAAGCAGCATCTTAGGAAGTGGATGTCAAACACGCCGTTTTTCCTGACTAGCTCCGGGACCAGGCCTTTCTACTCCTCCTGCTGTTGACTTCTGGTCAAAGGAAGTGAGAGCAGGAGTGGATCACAGCAAAGACTCAAAGGCATTAATTGTACTTGTCCGATTTGAGCGCTAGAGGGCCACCAAGCTCGCAAAGTTTCTTCTTTCGGTCACCTTTCAGTTTTAAACGTAATTTTAACCTTTGAACACAAAGAAATGCTTTTCACTTTTATCATGAAATATTAATAGATCGGCAAAAATACGGAGCATCAAATGTAACATATGGAGTAAGATAACACATAATGCATGTGATTTCCTGCCTAGATAAAGAGATAATATTTTACTAATACCTTTTAAACCGCTTGTGTGTGCATCCTGTGCTCATCAACTGGGTCCCCTTCCCAGGCTGCAGGCTTATGCTTCACTTGCGCTGCTGCATAGTTTCACTACATACACATAGATCTCTAAACACGAGATTTTGTTGTTTTTACAGCACCGCACTGAACTAAAAGATGACGCTCTGATTCCATTTGCATAAAATCCCAAACCCAGAGCCACATGAATTTACTACCTTTGTGCCAAGTGCAGAATATAGGGTGCCATCCTCTCCCAAAGCAAATGTGACTCTTCCCTTGTTTCCTCATCTTAAACTTTCTTTCCTTTTTTTTTTTTTTTAAGATTTTATTTATTTGAGAGAAGGAGAACAAGAGCTCACAAGCTGGGGGGAGGGGCAGAGGGAGAAGCAGACACTCCCCTGAACAGGGAGCCCGATGCGGAGATCGATCCCAGGACCCCGAGACCATGACCTGAGCTGAAGGCAGATGCTTACGCAACTGAGCCACCCAGGTGCCCCAATTTTAAACTTTCCTAAAGAAAAAAATGTCTTCATGATATTATCTTCAGAATTTTCCGCATAATTCAGGAGACTTACTCATGGTGGGCAAGCCAAGCTATTTCCTGCTTCAGACGTCAAGGCCACTGGCTCCACGTTCTGGTGGTTCCATCTTTGGGATCACCAATCTCCCAAAAGAGTGAATGTCTTTCACACTTTTTCCTCACTAACGTCAGGTTCTGTTCTCTGGTTACCACGTCACCTGACGCAGCCAGGGTTTTTCAAATTGCTGGTGAGGTCATTGTACTATTTGTTTAAAAAAGGGCTCAAAAAATAATTGTAGAACTGAATCTGATGTTATGGGAAAAAGTACAGTGAAATCGGTCACAATAAAAATGATAAGCACACTCTCGCACAAACACATAACCATTATCAAGATTTTGACATAATCTCATCTGTCAGATGCACTTTTTAGTCTTGTTTTTGTGTATTTATTAGCTAGGATCCTACGACATTTAAAATTTTTACCATTTTAACATCACAACATCATCACCAGTACATTTATTATGCACTCGTTATAATTTTTATTTGTGTAGATGTGTTTGTCACCAACTAGTTCACTAGACTAGGTGACATATGCAAATTGTTTGCTTTTTTTTTGTTATGATAAATAATGCCGTCAAGCACTTTTTAATGTGACTCTTTTTTGTGATTTGGGATCATTTACTAAAGGGAGACTCCTTGAAGTGAATTATGGAGGCAAAATATACAAATATTCTTAAGCAAGTTTCAAACTCATTTTGGGGGGAATTTTATATATATTATATCAGAACGAGTCTTGTCCTTAACATTTGTCTTCTCCTTTGGTACTGGCGTTAAAGCTCACCAGACATCTTTTTTCCCTTCCAAATGTTCTCACTGTAAAAATAATTCAAATATTTTTCAAGTGCAGAAAGTGAAATATCTCTTCCATTTTCAATTCCAATACTAAAGCTCGGTATATTTTTTACTCTCCCCCACACACATGTGAGTAACTAGAATGCACAGGTGCATGTGTATTGTCGTCTATGTGTGCAAAGTTGAAATACACAATGCACGTTCTCCCTGACGATACGCAGGACTATTAAAATCTTGTTAATGGCTGCATGATATTCAAACAAGGCTATATGACAGTTTACATAGGCCAAGGACTTAGTATCTTTCCTATTATAAGCAATGGAACCATAAATACCTCCACATACATATTTGTACAGTTATGCAGGCATTGATGTAGTAGAAATCCCTAAAAACAGTTTTCCCACTAAAATTGAAATATTTTCTAATTTGTAGGAGTGCCCAGTTATCACAAAACATTCACAGCTAAGGAACTCAAAATCTTAATGCAGTTTACATTGTAGTCCTTCACTTCTAACTTGAGACTAATTTAGGAACTAAGTGAACCCACAACATCTATTGAGTTCAACAGGAAATCCTAAAGCTCAGGAAAAATGGCTTTTTCATCCCTTCTCCAAACAGGTACTATTTACTGGATCAGAGTACTGTTCAGAAATTAAAAAAAAAAAAAAAAAAAAAAAAAAGAAGGTACAAAGTCACTCCTCTCTTAGAATCTATATCAAGCAAAAAAAAAAAAGTAAGGCAAACACTAACGTAAAGAAACCCCTTTCCCTCCAAATCTGTTTTTTTTTAATCCTTTGCAAGAGCTTGAAGACCAAGATTGAAGAGGAGTTTGTCTTCTTTTGGTAACTATCTCTCATTCCACGTAGCTTCGAAATGCTTTGTGCTCATGGGGCTTCGGTGCCAAGCGTGGAACCGAGGGGATGATAGGGAACAGCGGATCTGTGCCAAGTCAGGATCCAAACGCACGACATCCTGCCCTTTCCTAAGGACGTGCTGGAAGTGAGTTTTCTTTTGCCGAGGACGAGCTGTTGGAGCTGCCCACGTGGGGTGTCAGGGGTGCCTCTCACCTGGCTCAGCCCCCCTCGTTTCACCAGCAGGGAAACAGGCCCAGAGGAGGAGAGGAGCCCACTGGAGGAGAGGAGCCCACTGGGGCCATAGCCCCGGGAAGTGGAAGCTGGCCATGAACCCATGCCTCCCGCCCCCACACCTGGTGCTTTCCAGACACCGCTGGCCTGTTTTCCCAACGGGCCAGGCTCCCCGCTGCCCCCACCAGGCTGTCTTCCACGAGGTTGTCATCCTGCCTTTCAGGACTCTGCACGGTTCCATAGTTACGGGCCTTCATGTCTGCAAACAGCGGGTGTCCCACATGGATCCTCAGGCAGGTGCCGGCTGAGGGCTGAGGTGGGAGGAGCGGGGCCCTCCTGCCAGTCACCCTGGGACGTACACCTTAGAAAAAAAACAAGCAACCAGCCTTACCACAACCCAGGTTGAAGAGCGAGCTATGAATAGTAGTTCCTTACCCCGGCCACACTTCTGCCTTTTCGCAGGACTTTCACATCTACTCCTTCATTTGTTTTTCAAAACAGTGTGATGAGGCCAGAGGTGCGGGATCAGGGTCTGTCCCCACTTCACGGAGGCGGCGGCCAAGGCCGAGGCCCAGGGTGAAGGGCTGCAGGGCCCCCCCTCCGGGTGCCGCCACCGGATGCCCCGGGCCCAGGCCCCTCGGGCCTGCCCAGGAGGACGCGCCTCGGCCCCTGGGCTCCAGCCCTGCCGCCCTTGGGAGCCTCTGCCTCATTCTGTGTCCTCTTCTAGGAAGGGGGGAAAGCAAGTACAGGCCCTCGGGGGCCACAGTAAAGCTGCAGCTCCTGAACAGACCTTGGGGCCCGCACATCTTCCACTCTTGAGAAGCCCGGCCCAGTGACCCAAATGCTGTGGTCCTACCGACATTTGTCACCCGACAGTCCAACCGAGGGAACCCCGGCTCACGGCTGCCTTCCCTGTCCCCTCCGCCTGTGCCCCCAGGGCCCTGCAGCCCCCTTCCCTCCGCTCCCCTTCCCCCTGCAGCCCGCACCTGACCCACCAGCCGCGCCCAGCCCCCTCCAGGACCCTGCAGTGTGGCCCCGAGAGCTTGGGCTCCGCCGTCTGAAGTCCCGGGGCCAGTAGGGACAGCCCCAGGGCTGCACCAGCCTCCAGACCTCGGCTCCTCTTGTGCGCCTCCCGCACCCTGCCTCCCCCACCGCCCGCTTGGCCCCAGCAGCCTGCCCCTCTTGCCGTCTTCAGACCTCTCCACGTGCGTCTAGAAACGTGCTGCTTAAGCCGTCGGGAGCCCGACGCCTGCAGGGACATATGCCTGACGCGGAGCCGCTGGCCCTTCCCGAGAGCTCGGCGCGGCGACCTGACCTCCAGGTGGCAAGGCCCCCCAGCGCCCAGACCTTCAGGGCGCCCCCACGGCCCTGCACACGGCCCCTGGACCTCCTCTGAAACCTCCCTTCCTGCGTCTGCACAGCAGGCGCGACTCTAGGACCCACGAGCGGGTCTTCTGAGGATTAGGTCCCCCCAGGCCAGCGTCTAAGACACTGCGGGGGCTCAGCACTCACTCAGTGAGCTTGGGGGGTGCTGCGGAACAGCAGAGAAGCTTCTGCGGGCTGAGCCCCAGGCCTCGCGTACACCCCCTGCCCTGCACACACAAGCCCTCCCCACACGTTTATTCCTTTATTTCCTATTCAGCTTTTAAGGAAACACCCTCTGTGCTCCCTTCTCTAAGAGGCTCACCAAATTCCTTGTAGCCTAAAATCATTTATTTTCCATTTTGTCATGCTAGGTTGACAAAAGCCATTAGTCGCAAATTTAGGTGATGATGTCTTCCCATGCCCTCCATAGAGCATGAAATCCCACCTCACTCCGGGAATCGGGGCCACGAGAAGGGGTTCACAGGACTCCAAGCTGCGGAGCAAAGACAAACGAGGAAGACTTGTCTGCCTTTTAAATGAGCTCCCGCTTCTCTCCACTCCCCTCAGGTCGCGGAGGGGGGTCTTGGAACGCGGAGCCAATCTGGAAGTCCGCATCAAGGCCTGCACATCTCAGCGCCCTTTGTAGATTTGCCTCCTTCCCTTGGAAAACCACGTCTCCCCTCAGCAGCCAGGCTGCAGAGTGTCCCCCAGAGACTACTCTCCCCTTGACAGACGGTCAGCACGTTGCACTGAAGGTGGAAAAAGGTGCCCTTGTGACGCCCCTGCAGAGGCATAAATGGAATGGATATAGCAGCAGCATGGGAAAGGACTTTTGTTTTCAAACATTTGGCCACATTTCAAAATTAGTTTATTATGCAACTGGATTCATTTCTTAAGGCCGAGTGGCTTATGGTCTGTCGCTCTTGGATGTGACATAACACAACGTAACAGCATCATTAGAGTCTAGCGTATAAGGTGACTTCGCAGCACTGGCCAGCGTGCCCGAGGCCCACGGAGCCGTACCGTGTTCCGCATCAGGCTCTGCCCCGATTGACAAGTCCTCGCCTCCGTCTTTGGCCTCTTAACTGCTCTGCTGGAAGGCCACGGCTTCAGAGGCATTTTAATTCTGCAGGTGTTTTAGGGGCAGTGGAAAAAACATCTCAAGCAGAGGAAGGGGATTTCCTCCCTAGCATGCATGGAAGCTTTGCAGAATGTTTGGGGGAAAGACAGACACATGAATAATTTTGCCCCGTTTTTGGTTGCCTCTCTGACATACACACACACTTCTTCGAGAAAATTCCAGGAAATCCTAAAGGGCACTGCCTAGAATTTGGCAACTCTGATTTAATCACCCGGGTCCCTCCAACAAACCTGAAAATGTAGCCCTAACACGGGGATTTCCAAACTTCGAAGCGACACTTATCTAGAATTATCTCAACAGCTTTTGAAGACCCCAATTCCCAGCTCACACCCCCTCACCAGTTGAATCAGAATGTCGGGCAGCTGGGAGTCAGGCATGGGTACCTTTGCAAAATCCCCATGAGCTTTCAGTTTGTGGGGACGTTGGGAAACCACTGAACATCTTTTCGGCTGCCTGTGCTGGATAAACTTCACGTTCTCTGCCCACTTGGCTCCTGTTTTGTTCATTTCTCATTAAAATCCTAAGTTCTTAAGATCTTGGATTTCAACTACAAGTAGTTGGGCTCCTACGAAGTGCTAGAGATTTGCTGGCTGCCTTCACATTGATCGAACTCCTCCAGCCCTGGATGAGCCGTGAAGAGGTGGATGGGGTTTTCTCCCTGCTGCAGGTGACCGGGCTGGGGCTCGCGGGCCTCCATCCTCGGAGGAAAACTTCACAGTCGGGTACGGGGCAGGTCAGCCTGGAAGAGAGGCGTGTCTCCCCACGCGGCGGGCTTCCCCGCTCTTGCCTTGCCTCATTTTCCTCGTCTCCTAAGATCCAATACTTGTGCTAATCCAGTTCTGCTATTACCATCGATGCAAGTTCCCGTCGCTCTGTTAGCGTCTGGGGTCCCTGTTTGGCCGCCTGTAAGCCGTCGTCACCTGTAGTCACAGCAAGACTATAACGTGGCATTTGCAAGACACAGATGGGGTTTATTAGTACAACCTCCTGCCTGGCACCTATTTTTTTCTCTAGCGTTCCAGTACTGACGCATCACCACGTGAGGAGGGACACCTGTGGAGGGACACAGACAGACTGTGTCGGGAGTAAAGGAATCATGCACAAAGGTCTGTGCACGGCCCCCAGTCCGTGGGGAAGGGGTACACGGAGCGCCGGCACCATGACCCGCGTGTGGGGGGCACACTGTGTTTGGCTGCTCTCCACGATCCATGCGTGCGGTAGGGGGCGGGGGGACGCCGAGAGTCTGCATTAAGAGACGCTGCCTTTCCCCACCAAGCACGGTCACAGCTGGAATCTCACTGCAGCCTCACGCAGGTCGCGGGGTCGCCCCCTTGCAAGGCCGAGGCAGTGAGGCTAAGGGGTTATGCGTGTGGTCCTGTGTTGCGCGCTGATGAGTGGAGTTGTAGGGCTTGAATCCAGCCCTGACCCTTGAGACACCCACACCCCGTCCCCTCTCTGCCCCCCCCACCTGTCACTGTAGGGACCTCCCCGAAGCCCTGTATTTCGAAAGTGTCCTCTAAGACAAATGGACCCCGGATGTTTCCTCTGGCTCGTCTTGGGGTGTGTGAAGGCTGTGGGGGCAAGCGAGGGGCCTGCAGATGAAGCCTGCCTCCCCCTGCATGGAGGTTCGGCTGCCGCTGCCGTGTTGCCTTTTGCGTGTGCGTCCGTGTGGGACGAGGGTCGGTGCCAGGGAAGTCAGCCACCGAGCAGGTGGCACGGGTGGCCTGCTGGCGGCTGGCCCTGGCTGCAGCGGATTGGTGGCTCAGGGCGATCCTGCCCGTCCCAGGCCCGCACAGCAGGCTGAGGCCCCAGCAGGGCGCTGGCCGCTCAAGTCCCCGCTTCGTGGACGGGGCGGCAGGACTCGAGCGGCTCCTTGAAATACGGTTTAAATTCCCTGCTGACCCTGGTCCCCGAGGCCACACCACAGGTCGCAAGCGGCCTCGGGACCGAGCCCACCAGCCTGCCCGAGCTCAGCCTCCCTGTCTCGCTCAGCAAGGAATCCACCGAAAAGCATTTGTCTGCTGAAAAAAATGGCAAAAATATTTGTCATTATTCACATGCCTCAGAGCTATTAAGATACTTCTTTGGGATACCTGCTTGCCGGGTCTCGAGGGAAGAGCCTGCCTGCATGTGCCGTGCTGGCCCCTCTTCCCTCTCGCTGGAAGCAGGACCGGGGAGGCGGAAGAGCAAGCGGGGTGGAGCTGAACACGCCACCGCTTATTTAAATCTGTGCAATTTTAAGAAATTGCCTAAAATCAGGAATGCAGTAAAACAATGGTGATAAGAAAATACTATTTTAGGGTGGCCCGGGTGGCTCAGTGGTTTAGTGCTGCCTTGGGTCCAGGGCATGTTTCTGGGGTCCAGGGATCGAGTCGGGTTCCCTGCATGGAGCCTGCTTCTCCTTCTGCCTGGGTCTCTGCCCCTCTCTCTCTCTCTCTCTCTCATGAATAAATAAATAAAATATTAGAAAAAAAAAGAAAATACTATTTTAAAAACGCAGTTGTGTGGGGCACCCGGGGGCTCCGTGGGTGAAGCGTCTGCCTTCGGGTCAGGTCGTGATCCCGGGGCCGAGGGACCAAGCCCCCCGCCAGGCTCCCCACGCGGCTGGGAGTCTGCTGCTCCCTCTGCTGCCCATTCTCTCCGTCTCCCAAGTAAATAAATAAAATCTTTAAAAACAAGCCCACAAGTGTGTCTGGTAGGACTGGAGTCAGCATGGCAGGGTCACATGTGGGTCTGCTGTTCCGTGAAGAGCCGGCGTCCGCCCTCGTTAGGAAACAGCTCAACAGTGAATCATGTATGTAAATTCATGCAAATTCAAACAACAGGGGGCACATGGGCTGGAGAGAAGGGTCTTAGTCCCAGCGTAGGCTGCTGTCTACCTGCGCGTCTGAGTCAGCGTCTCCCACCCCACCCCCGTCCCCTTTCCCGTTGGCCCCGGTTTCCAGGGTCCTCCTTTAGGTTTGCACACATGGGTGCTGGTGACCCCGACTGCTTCACGAACACCTCTCTCACCTCCCCTCTCTTTGAACCCTTTCCCCCAGCTCTGCCGACATTCCGGGGTACACCAGCAAGCGGCGCTCCGTAGCCAGCCGCCCTGCACATCCTGAAATCCTGCCGACAACCCCGTCGACGGACTCCGAAGCCCACCGGTGAGTCTGAGTCCTGCCACCCATGTGCTCACCAGATGTGCGGGGCGGGGCGAGGGGGACTCTTGTCAGGGTCATCGCACACCCAGGGCAAATCTGCATCTTTTAGAAAATGGGGTGTCGAGTCCCAAAGACGGAAGCGGTCATTTTCCCACTGTTGCTGAAGGAGCCCAAATCCGGACACGTTTGGCGCAAGGCCTGGCCTTGCCGACAGGAGGACACAGGTGTGACCAAGCACACGAGGGCTTTGGCAGGTCCCGACCCGGTGGCCTGGGAGCCAGCGGGTGGCGGTTCTCCCTGAGGGTCCTCCCTGCCTTTGCTGCAGGATCCACGCGTTCATCAAACACCCGAGGAGCCCACGCTCCGGGCAGCCCCGGACCCCGAGCCCACGGGCTGACAGCCAGGGCCACGGCCCCCAGGAGCTCACAGGCTGCCACGGCTGCGCAGAGGTGCTCGAGGCACCAGAGAAGCAACAGGGGTTCGGGGGGGGGGAGCTGTGGGCACTGGAGGAGGAGAGGGGGGCACGGGGGACGGGGTGCTCTGGAGGGCTTCCAAGGGGGGCCTTCCCGCGGGGGCTGCGCTGTGCCCCCGGTGTCTTGCGGGTTCCTAGGGGCCATCACTCGGCTCATCAGCTGCCCACTGGCCCCCCCACCCCCCTTTACCCACCCCCGCGTCCTTCCCGGAGCCAACAGACGCCTGTGCTGCCCCAAGAGCTCACCGGAGCCAGGCCGGCCTGCAGGAGTCACGCAGCCCTAGGACAGGCTGACACGTGTCACCACACGCTCACTCCCTGGGGGTGCTCCCCCCACCACCAAGGGCTTGGTATTTGCCGACTCGTCCACCTTCCCAGGGACCCTGGGACGACGTGCTCCTGTGTTCCCACTTCACAGATGACGGCGGCGAGGCAAGCAGAAGACCCTGGGGGCTCCTCTTGGCCACGACGCAGGGCTTCCCGGGAGACGCTCCCGCCACCAGCCCTGGACGAGGGCCCTGGTCTCATAGACATGTCCGGGCTGGGCGTCCAGGGATCCTGGCCATGCAGCCGGGGCCCCAGGACGGCCATGTGGCCTGGTGTGCAGCACCCAGACCCTTCCACACCCTGTGCGCCCCACCTGGCCCCTCGGGCCACGGCGGCGGAGGGAAGGGTTCGAGGACTGCCTGGGCCACCTGAGGGGAAGCGCAGGAAAGGAGGTCGCTGGCTCTCGGACTACCCGGGGCTGGTAGCTGGCATCCGGTCGGCCTTCTCTCAGGACACGTGTACAGATGTCACAGGTCTGTTTGCGAAGGCAGGACTGAGGGAAACTTGGACGATGAATGAATTTGATTTCACTGAAGAACCTAAAACAGCGACAATACTAAATGCGCCCCGATGCCTGCCACTTAGACGGTGTCGGCCAGGCTGGAATCACCCCCTGCCCGGGCGCTTGGCGACGGCGGAGAGACCAGGCTGCCTTCCCAGACGGTGGCGAACATGCCCGACACCTGCCTCCTCCTTCATGATCCATCCTCTCCCTGAGTCTCGGGCCTCCTCTCTCACTCCCCGTGGCTCCAGCTCATTTCTGCAGCCGATGACCCCGACGACCCTGACGACCCTGCTGTCCCGCGTCCGCGGTATCTAGAGGAAACCTGTATCTCCCAGGGGAAAACCGTTCTCCACTGTTCCCGCTACTGGTCCCACCGCTCCTCCTGTTGCTCTGGCCGTTACCACCTGGGGAAAGAACTCGAATCTTTTGGCCAAATTCGAACCCACTGCTGACCCCAGGAAGCCCCGCTCCCCACCTGCACACCCCGCACACGGCGCTCTGGCCCACTGTTTCCAGCCAGGGCCTGGGGACCCTGAGAGACGGCTCCTCTGGGGCTCTTATCCTTGGGGTGCACACGGCTCTGGGAATAGGAGCCCCAGGCTCACTCCCAGCGAAGACCCCAAGCGCTGCTGGGCCAGCGCCCACACCTCCAGCCCACGCCCCCGACGACCTGACAGGCGCCGGGACTGCGGCGAGAAAACACGGGGGCGCCGGCAGGTTTTACAAAGCTCCCTCTATGCCAGGAGGCACCCTGGCCCTTGAGATGGGGGCAAGCCGGGCCTTCGAGGTTCTCCATCGTGAAGTATCACCTCTCCATGTTTGTGACGTTATATTTAATGTATTTTTGTTGAAAATTCCCCCAGGAAAGTGGAGGTGGAGGGCGCTCTGTGACGAGTCTGAGAACTTAGTGAGCTGCCTTCTCCCCGATGCTGCCTCTGATCTGCTGTGTTTTTCCTGTTGTTTCGGGGAGGCCGTGTGCACACGGGCATGCCCCGGGCACCCCGCCCCGGGCACCCTCACCGTGGCTCTGTCACCCGCCTGTGCTGCCGGGAGTCTGCACGCCCCGTGGTGCCGGCAGCCCATCTCCCGGGGCTGCAGTGGCTTCTCCCCTCCTTCTCCCAACATCAGAATCTTTGCTCCCACCACTGTTTCTGTCTCCTTCCCCCGCAGAGACAAGGTCTCACTCTTCTAGAAGCTTCATCCTCCCTCCTCCCTGCTTCTCCCCCCATGCCTCCCACTCCAGCCACCTCCCTGCTGCCTCAATCAAAGTCACCCCTTTGAGTAGCCACCCCTTTCTGTGCCCTCCCTTCCTCTCTGCTCTAAGCTTCTTACAGAGGCAAACACCCAGCCTCCCTTCCCCTCCCTCCACACGCCCCCCAGCCCACTCTTCGTCAACCTCCTGACGTCCACATTCTGACATCACCAATCAACCAAGATGCTCCTGCCTGCCCGGTGTAGGCCGGTAAGGCCACCAGGAGAGAAGAGACCCTTGACACCTTTAGTGCAGAGGGTGGGCTGGTGTGTCTGCCGGGGATCTTTGTGCCTGGGAGGCCACCGTGGTGGTTTGGGGTTAAGATTAGGCCTTGAATGTCAATGCCAAGGGGCTGTGGTCCACGGGGTCCCGGTAACTCATACTGAGCAAGGTGTGCAGGACGCCGACTATGCTTTAGGCTAATATTGAGATGAGACACAGAATAGCAAGGAAAGAGATCAGTGGATGAGATTGTGCAGGAGGTGGGGGAGACGAATGTTGTGACTCTCCCATTTCGAGAGGGAAGGAACATGCATGGGTACTTATCCTGACTCCTGCTTCCGTGACAGCCCACTGTTTCCTGTGGGTTCCTTCTTTCACAACAGAACGCCCCCTGCACAGGAGCTGGAGTTTGCTCTTCAACAGCCACTTCCCACAACTTAATAAAAAATTATGACTTCATGATAATCATAGCATCAAAAAAGTCCACTTTAGGTTGAGTTGCTCTGTGCTCTGTAACTTCCTCCACATATGAACACCACACTGTGTGTGTGTGTGACTCAAATAGCACCAAATGCACAGCAAAATTGCCACTGGCTATAAGCACTTGTTCAAGAGAGTTGGCATGACCCATGTCCACGCTGGGAAGACCACCTCTGGGTGTAAACTGCGGTTGGGAAAGCATTATTTGCGTTGTGTTCTAGTTTCGTTTTCTTTTATTTTTTGCAACAGATGAAGTAGACAGCATTATTCCTGCTGCTTAATGAGCAAATTAAAGCATGTGAGGATAAGGATGTCATGTGAGAGCATTCAGCTTAACCCCACTGCTGGGGGGAACCCACTCTCAGCCCTACATGTGGCTCATCGCCCCCCACCCTGAGCCTCTCCCCATGTCCCCTGTGCCCTCCCACCTCTCTCTCCTTGCACCCCTTCTTTATCTACCACCTGCCTTGGTCACAATTCCCTTAACTCCTTGCTGACATAGACTCTGGGGGATGTCCTTTCTCAGCGCAGACAGGTGACTCTAACTCTCTGTGTCTCTTGCCCCAGACCCACCCCCATAGAGCCTCTGTATGGTAACTTTTGAGCGCTTCCTTGTCTATATTCTTAGCATCTGCTGTAATTCTAGGCACAGAATAGATTTTCAGTCAACGAAACTGATCGCAATATAATGTATACAACGCAATAAATGAAACTGAGTGCCAATAAAAGAAATAAATGAAACAATGCACCCAAGGATTAATCATTCCCAGTCTCTCTTTCTCTTATGTGCCCCCTGACCCTCATTCACTCTCCTGAACACGTGTATTGTTAATTGGAAAATAGATGAGGTTATACGTTTTTTATGTTTATTTTATGGGCCATTTTCTTTTGTCTTCTTTCTCCACCATGCTATAGCATCTTACGGAAAGAAATGGAAGTTGACCTCTTCGGTCACCAGGCACCGCTGTCTCGAATGGTCACAACTGTAAAACCCTACAATCCCTTCAATAAGAAGCAAAAGGAAACTGCTGGCTACTGACAAAGGCGTGCCCTCTGAATGGGACTTATAAACTTCAGCCCTGGGGAGGCACTGTGCATGGTGCGACGGGGAAATAAAAGACCCAGGAGTGTCCCGGGTATGTCTGTGGAGTTCGGATGAGGTCTGGTGCTTTTTTCTGCCTGAGACAAAGTGTCCTGGACTCCAAGTCCAGTCACTCACCTGACCTGGCCCTGGAGTACCACCGTTCTCCTAATAGCAGCCAAGATTTTCTGGAAGCCATCCACCAATAGCAGTGGTTCTATTTCTAGAAGATTCCTTGCTAGAGTTGGAAGGCCAGGTCCGCCTAGAGGTTTCATGTCTTGACCATGTCAGTGCAGTGATTATAACTCTAGAGCCTAGATCATAGATTTTTGTGACCATAGACTATCCAATTGAAACCCCATATGTTCTTAATGGGAAGATTGAGTGGCTGAGAGAGAAAGTGGTGGTGGTCTTTTCACATAGAACATCACACAGTGACCACAGCTGTGCTAGAGAAGGATAGAAGCGTCCCTTGCCTGGCTGTAATATTTCTCTTTCAGAAAATGAAGGACTCCCTAGGCTCCATGAGGCTCGAGGAGCAGCAGTGACCAGTCACGACCACTTTAGGGTCAGGCTGTGGATTGTCCGGGCCTTGGCCAAACAGAGCACCAGCTCCAGAATCACTCAAGAGTGAATGTAGTCTGTGTGGGGTCCCTCCGGCCACACAACTGTAGGTTTACTTGTACACACGTAACGTTTATTTCTATTTGTGTACTCGTATCTATAGATCTCGTCAGAGTTCACAGAGTGCTTTCACAAACCTCAGCTCATTTGATCCTCCAACCCCATAGCAGGCACCTTAAAAATACCTTGCTACTTTATGAACAGCCAGGCTGACACAAGGAGAAGTGAGGTATTTATTTCAGGTCAAAATACTAATAACTAGTAGGGTTAGAGCTAGAACCCAGGGTTTCCAAATTTAGATACTGTGCCTCCATTTCTCTACCCACCAGATAACCTTCACTAAGCTACTCACAAACAAAACAAACAGAAAAAAGACAAAAAAAAATTCTATGTACCTAGACTTTTTAGAAGTATTTCTCAAGATTTTGTGTGTGTGTGTGTGCTTCCTGCTTTCTCCTTCCAAGAGGTTCCAGATGAGATAATGGTCCTACAGAACCTCAAGCCAATGTGTACAAGCCCCACTTATGCCTTCAGAAGGGCAAAATCAGCTAATTTTGTTTGTAGATTGGGCACTGCCTCAGTGGACATCCATAGATCTGGTGTCAGCTCTTTAGGCCATCTCCATGAGCTGCCTTCCTGCCAGAAGAAACGAGAAGGCACGTGTCCATTCATCCTGGGAAGCTGACTTGCCTTCACAGAAAAGGAATGGCTTCACCTGAACCCAATCTTGTGGCCTAATTATTTTCAGAATAAGCAATTTTATTAAAAAAAAAAAAGTCATCAGACCACAAAAATCTTCATCTCTGGAAGATTCTCACCCAAACACAAATGGGAAGGATTAGCCTGTCCAGGAAGCATATTAATGCAGGTGCCAGAGATTACATTTTGTGGTAAACATCTCTGGCAGACCACTTTGTCAGGAGGCGTTACTGCTCAAAATCAGAGGCACCTGTTTATTATTCTGGGCTTTTCTATGGCAGAGCACTAGTCACACCTAATCTTCACGTTCTGCAGGCTAAGAAAAATATTTCCATCCTCTACTGTGAGGATTCACTGAACCCCTCCCCGAGCACTGAGCACCCTCGAAGCTGCTTCTGGAAGAATGTTGGCTTTGCCTGTAGCATCCTCAGGCCACATCCAGCAGAAGAGAGATGGCGGCTGTCCATTTGCACTGTAACTAGCTCAGATCTGTTTCCCGTGAATGGAAAATGCAAATCCTGCTCACCACAGACCTTGATTCCAAGGCCAACATAGAAATTTCTGCCAGCCTGTTGCAATCCCGGGCCTTTACCTGTGACTGCCAGCTGTGTTACTCAGGTTTCCTTGGTCAGCAGTTCAAATGAAAATTGTAAAAGTCAAGGACGACAGCCTCAGGGGTATGCATGTGCTCATCAGGATCTGAAGTCTGATGTCGGGCCATTCTGAAGCACTGGGAGCCAACACACCCTCCTCGGATTAGCCACTTGCCCTTTGTTCTTCTCGCCACAGCATGGGCTGCCCTACAACATTACTGTCTCATTTCATCTATCCCTAGGGGTGGCCCGAACAGAGGACCTCAGCAGTGTCCATGGAACTTAGGTGGAAGAGGAAGATGGTGATAGGAAGTCTTAGAGAGTTCGTCCATAAGAGAAAATGCATGCCAATAAGCTTATTCTAGAAGATAAGGGTATTACAATGAAATATGGTAAATACATTGCTCAAGCTCAATAATATGAAAAGTATGATACTCATGATGGAGAAGAGGAAATCTAGAAATAAGCAGATAAAGAAATTATGTCACAGGAGCCTGAGTGGCTCAGTAGGTTAAGTGTCTGCCTTGGGCTCAGGTCATGATCTCAGGGTCCTGGGATTGAGCCCCGAGTCGGGCTCCCTGCTCAGCGGGGCGTCGGCCTCTCCCTCTGCCTCTGCCTCTCCCCCAACTTCTGTTCTCTGGCTCTATCTCTCTGTCAAATAAATAAACAAAATCTTATAAGAAGAAATTATGTCAAGCCTCTGAGTACAGGATAGATTTGTTTCAATAGATAATATCGAAACAACTGTTTGGAAACAAAACAGAAAAATACATCCAGGTCTCCCCCATAAATCAAAAGTAAACTGCTCATAGAGCTTTAAATGGATAATTGACAGCCTTAGGCAGGTTACCTGGAAATGTAAGAGAATTGGCTTATTGGGTGAGGAAAATTTTTCCAGAGGTCATTGAAGCCAGAAATTATGAAGAAAAATAAATAGCTACTTTAACTTAAAAAATACCACCAAAAAAAATTTTTAAGGAAAAGCTGTTGGCAAAATACGGCAGATGAAAATTCATATTCCTCACTATACAAACAGTCCATGATATGGGGGGGGGGGAGATCACACCAATAGATACAAGGCAAACGATACTAATAAATGCACTCAAAAAATAAGAAATATAAATGGCTAAAGAACAGATGCTATTTTGACACCTCGGGAGTGTTAGAGACATGACTGTAGGATCACGTTCACCTGCTGATCTGGTAAGAAAACATCCATAGCTTTGTTTTCTGTGAGTAGGACCTGCAACTGCTAACGCCTTTCTGGAGGGCATTCGGCAGTATTTCCAGGTGGCAAAGGTTCAAACTTGGTAATTTCACTTCTAGGATTTTGTCCAGCAAAGACTTACACCAGTGAACAAATGTTTATATATATATATATATATATATATATATATATATATATATATATATATAAATTGAAGGTTTGGCAATTTATGACAGAGAAAAATTAGAAACTACTTAATGCCCGTTGAGAGAAAATTTAGTAAAGTGCAGTACATGAATATACTAAATACAATACATGCATTGAAAGGACAGTAGAGGTCTCTGTGATCATGGAAAGATGTGCACGCAATTATCGGTAAGTGTAAAAAGCAGATTTTATAGCGGTGTGTATTTAGTTACCCTATTTTAACTTTAAATGGGTGTACACAGAATAAGGTGGGAAGATACAAAACACGTTAATAGTAATTGCGTATTTTTATACTTACGGTGACATATATTTCTTGAAAATTGGAAAATTTGAAAAAGTTACAAGGAGTCTGTATCCCTGAACTATCAGATTTTTTTTTCTTTAATGAATTTAGTACCAAGGAAACACTGGCCCCTCCCGGTGTCTGAGAGTGAGAATCATGCAGCCACCCACCTCCATCTTTTCTAAAATGTAGTGGTTGGTAATATAGATAGGTGTGAAATTACAGAGGTGCCCTAGGTGGAAAATGCTAAAATGGAAAGTGCTCCCATTTCCCATGCCTGCCAAAGACTCAAGGCTGAACTAAACCAGTAGACGAACTTAGAGGCGCTACAAACACAAGTCAGGCTTCCACATTCAAAACCGATACCCTCTGAAGCCTCTTGAGTCATTCTGGTACGCGGTGCCGTCTGAGAACCTCTGGCTCTCTACCTGCTTTTTCCCCTTTCCACATAGATTCAGATTTTTCTGTTTCCACTTTAAGATCCTCATGATAGTAGGAGATGCCTGACTGTTGGGGGACATCGGTAGGTCGCCAATCGCATCAGAAGTGGTTTTTTGTTTTTAAAGATTTAATTTATTCATGAGAGACATAGAAAGAGAGACAGAGAGAGAGAGGGACAGAGGGGGAGAGAGAGGGAGAGAGGGAGGGAGAGACACAGGCAGAGGGAGCAGCAGGCTCCATGCGGAGAGCCCGACGCGGGACTTGATCCTGGGACCCCAGGGTCATGCCCTGAGCCAAAGGCAGCCCTAACCACTGGGCCCCCGGGCCTCCCTCATCAGAAGTGTTGAATGTGGTTCCCACAAGCGCTTCCTGCCCCGGTGGGGCGCCGGCGCCAGAGGAAAGCCCAAGGCCGGACAAGGAGTGAAGATGTGGCGAGGCTGCGTGAAGGGTCATCCCCGGCCTGGAGGTGCAGCGGTGGAGGCGCCAATGATGCCGCAGCAGCAGGGATCACCTGACCCCTGGGGACTATGTTCTGATAAGTGAGAATTTTCTAGTTAGATCCACTCCGTCCACAGAGCGCGGGGCAGCCTGGAGGGCTCTCACCCCCGGATATCACGGAGTTCTGCATGACAACGTGTAAACCGCCGAGGAAAGAAGACAAGTGCCAAGTAACTGCAATTAACTAAGGAAAATATGTGAGTTTCAGGATCAATTTTTTCTTTTTTTTAATGCCTACGTGGGACGTGGTGCTTTCTCCGAAGCCACTCAGGGAATCCGCAGGGAGCCCGGGCCCTTCGGCGGCCGGCAGGTGCCTCAGAGCCGGTCTGAATGGGCCCGCGGGTCGGGCGCCGCTTCCCGGCTCCGAGCCTCAGCTTCTGCAGAAAAACAAGTGACCTGGCCTGACAGAGCCATGGAGGTCGGGCTGTGCTTATAACCATAAGCCCAGGTGCAACGGTGCCCGCTTGCACCTGACGAGCGTGTGCGGGGATGCACCCCGTCCCCGGGGCCAGCGGCGGCGAGCACCCGGCGGGGCAGTGGGCTGTGGGGTCCGAGTCAACAAGGCCACAGAGCCGCCGCGCCGGGCCCGAGGCTCTCCTAGGCTCACACGGCTTAAACCCTTAGCGTAGGCAACAGACTGATGCTTCTCCAAAACGTGACGCTGCGTTAAAAAAATATGCATTAAAAAATAAAAACATGACTTGCTATGGTGAGAGATGTGTCCTGCGCACACGCACACACAGATACGTTTAAGGGATGATCCAGGGAACTGGTCATATATGGTGACCAGAAAAGACCTTGGTGCGCCCAGCTTATGCCCCTCCTGGAACTGGGAATTATTTAATTACACTGGGGCAGGGGAGTGCAAGTGCTAACCGGTGAGGTGGGCGGGAGGGAGGCACCCAGGAGGTGCACAAGAAATTCTTGACAAACCTGTGTAAAAAGGCAAGTGTTCTGCTCTGGGCCCCACAGCTTCGATACTTTTTTCGGACTCTGTACCCGAGTAGATCCTCGGGCTTTCTGCCGAAATGGAATCCAGATGCTGTACTGTGGTTTTATCGAAGCTCATTATGGTGGGTTCTGAACATCCTCACAGGGACCGTCATCAGAGCACTTCCCACCCCCTAACCCTAGTTCCTCACGCGCTGGCGCACACCGACGCTGAGAGGTCGAGCTGCCCGGTTCACCGTACCCACTGTTCATGATGCACAGGAAGAGGGCTCATTTCCTGAGTGCCACCCCCACAAGGCAGTCACCCCGAGTGGGTTTCCAGGGCAAACCCCACTGGTTCTAGCCTGTGAACTGTAAACGAAAACAGCTTTACTTCCTTGCATTTGTACTTTGGCCATAAAGCCGTAGAGAGTCAGTGTAAATACTTTCGCAGCGTTGGCAGACCAGTTCCACGTGACTTTTGTGGGCAAAGCCATGAGATACGACGCAGGGGGCTCGGCAATGTACTGGGCAGGGCGAAGGGGCAGGCACAGGGCGGCCCGGGCCGCGGGGTCCTTGGCAGAGAGCCTGGTCCGGGGGATCTGCACAGAGGATGGGGATGGTCCAGTTCCGAGTGCAGCCCTTGGTCTGCAGGACGGATGGTGAGCTTCAGGGCAGGTCAAAGCAGGTCAAGGGAAAACCCAGCCAGACAGGCGGGAAAGAGGGAGCCCTCGGACCTTGCGACCTAACCTGTGCAGCTCAGAGCCTCCAAACCCAAACTGGCACCTTGGGTGAATACCCTCAGCACCCCGAGGCTCATGGCCGCTCGTCTGTGCTCAATCACATAAGACGACGGAGGCAACAAGTCTTCCTTGAGAGGACCACTAAGTGACCTTGGCATTTTGAGCCAAGCGTCCTGTGTGCCCTTCCTGAGGTGGCTGTGAGAGCGCCCGGGAGCAATTGGAGATGCCGCAAACTGGAACACAAGACCAAGACGGCAAGGTCGTGGCTTCACGTGGACTGGTTTCTAAGGGAACGTTGGCCCTTGTCTCCTCTCTGCTCACCACGACTCTGGGGGTGCGGCCTCTGCTCAGGCCCAGCTCTCGGGGCTTCTATCCGCCTTACGCTGAGCTCTGCACGCAACATGGATCCGGTGGGAGAAAACTGGGAGCCACCAGGGAGGAGGTTCATGGCTCAAAGGAAATCCAGGTCCTGAGCGCAGGTTTGGGCCTACCGGGCACTGAGCGCCACGACCAACACCGATGCAAATGGGAGGGCGTTCGGCCTCCTGGCTGGTGACGTGCTCAGAGCTGGCCTGCCCAGCGTTCTCACAGGCGGCCTTCTGCTCTCGCCTATATTGTCATCCAGATATAGACTAAACGTGTGATCCTTTAAAAACTCAAGTGAGTATCTTACTACCTAAGATATAATATGGATCTTAAAGGTATACAAAGTGATACAGCATATCACAAGATGAATCTGAACCCATGTCTGAAAATATTGGAATCGATCTCTCCATCTGTCACCTGTTCGTCTCTTTGTCTGTCTATCTATCCATCGACCACCTACCTATGCATCCATTCGTGTATCTATAATCATCCTACTTGAACTTTACAAGTCCTCTTGACTTTTTCTTTCCTTTAGGAAAAAGGCTTATCTCTCCTAATTTGCTCATCAAACCAGGGTCAGTAATATGTATTTTAAGTCATTGATTTTCTTGGTTTTGTTACTTAAAAGGATATATCTCAACTGCCATCTAGTAAAGGTCACAGAAATATTAATATACTTCTTAAACAAGAGGACCAAAAGGCTCAGCTTTCAGCACAAGTTAAAGTGTGGTGTAGCAAATTGCAGAAAATCAGTGGCCTGTATCTCTCCAAGAATTATTTCATAATGAATTTACCAGTTGAGAAATAAAAAGGACCTCTCTGGAGCCAGCCTCATACACAAAGCGGTGAACTACACGCTGGGACTATGGACTTTCAAGGAGGCTTTCTGAGAACAAGGGGACAGGTGAGTGATGTCCACACACCCTGGGGGGTGGGGAAGGGGTAGCCCCCAACGATCTGGATGCAAGTCACGGTTCAGGGGAACAGAGCAAACTCGTTTCTTGAAGGAGTGTGTGAGGAGGACGAGCCGTCAGGGTGCGTGGTGGGATCGCAGGTGTGGGCTGTGCCCTGCTCCCTATGTTCCCAAGGGCCAGTCTGGTGGAAGCATCCCCCAGATGTGACCAGATGTGACTCCATTCAGCAGACACAGATAGGGCTCCACATCACCCAAGGAAGTCTGGCCGCTGCCTGTTTGGGGGGCTCCAATCTTTTGAGCACTGACGTCAGCTCTTGGCTCCACAGAGCAGTGGAGGACACCCCAGCCCTCCAGTTGGCACCTGGCATTGGTAAGGGCCGGTGCAGGAGGCTGTGCCATGCCCAAGAGTGGTGGCTGGACAACCATACCCTGTGTGGGGTTCCAGGCTGACCCTGGAGAAGGCTCCAAGAGCTCAGACCTGGAGATCATCATACCAGGGAGGTGAGAGTTCCTGGTATTTCTCCAAAGTACGTGGACCTTTGAAAAACCCTCACCCTCTTCTGCTTAAAAGGTGAGGTTAGCTAATGTGGGGAGTGCTGTTGTTCATGTTGACTGTGGTTTGACCCTAGTTCCTTTGAATTTTTTTATGGTTTGTCCTCGAGGGTGCATGGAGTCTTAGGCTCCTGAAGGAAGGTTCTGTTCTTCAGAAAAAGCTTCAGCCACCTTCCTTTCTCACAGGCCCCACGGAGAGGTGCCCTTTCCATCAGAAGCACCGCATGTGAGAGAGTTGCTCACTTTCACTTCCTGCCTAAGAAGAAAGCAGTGGGTGATGGGGAGAAGCAGGGCAGGGGCTTCACAGGGGCCAAGCGGGGAGAAACTGTCCTGTGTAGGGGGGGGACACCAAATTCCCACCGCTGCCCTTCCTGGGCTCTGGCCACTGAATGTGGGACCAGGGTATCTTATTACTCTTGGTTGGAGCTTTCTCCTGATTCAGAACTTTTTATCTTCCTAATTCTCTGATTTTCTAGTAAATGCATCCTCAGTACAGGCTGGGAAGATGCACAGGTTCTGGTATTTTCCTTGATTCATGGCAAGAACTTTTTGTCCTTGATGCTCACATTTCATATTAGAAAATTTCTGGGTTGTTGAGGACATTCAAAGAGAGAACATACAGAAATACCAGGCACTTTAGAAGCATTCGACACACAATAACGTTCTTTTTATTAAAAATAAGTCTCTTCTGGGGATCCCTGGGTTGCCCAGCAGTTTAGCGCCTGCCTTCAGCCCAGGACATGATCCTGGAGTCCCGGGATCGAGTCCCACATCGGGCTCCCTGCATGGAGCCTGCTTCTCCCTCTGCCTGTGTCTCTGCCTGTCTTTCTCTCTGTGTCTCTCATGGATAAAAAAAATCTTAAAAAAATAAGTCTCCTCTGAAACAGTTCATAGCTCCCCTCTTGAGCTGTACTGCTGCCCGTGTGACAAGCTGCCCTTCTCCCACCCTGAACAGCACCTGCGGGCCACTGGCCTCTGACCCTGCTCAACCTCCAGCCATCCTGATGAGCTGGTGACACCATGACTCACCCATGTGCCAAACCCAGATGCTGAGAGCCATCCTACCTCCAATGTGGATTCTACTTTGTCTCCCTTTGATATAGCTGTCAAATAAGTCCCCTTATTTCTGTGACTCATAATATTGCCTTACTTTGGTTATGTATATAAAATATAGCAGTTATCTCCTTGTAGTGAAAAGATCCATTTATGTATTTTTCTTTCCTATTCCCTGAAGTCTGGGACCATGTTTTATTTATCTTGGTATCAACCAGGGCCCTGTAACTAGCCAGCCATGTATTAGGTACTACTTGAAAATATCTGTGTAATAAATAAATGGAAGAATGGATGATGGGTGGATGAGTAGATGGATGGATGATGGATGGATGGACACACGGATGGATGGATGGACGGATGGATGGATGGATGAATGCATAAACATATAGATGGATGGATGCATGAACATATGGATGGACAGACACACAGATGGGTGGATAGATGATGGTTCACCAGGACTATGAGCAGTCTCCATGTGCACATGCATTTTACTGGGACACAGAACACGCCAAATTCTTCTACTAAGGGCTAATTTGTATAGTGTAGATTGTACACATTTTATAGCCTCATAGGAAAGAAAGACACTTGTAGGTCAGGGCAGCTGGGAAAGACGGTACAAGATGAAACCATGGAGTTAAAACTGGAATGAAAATAGAAAAGGATCTAAAATTAATTTTTTGAAGATTTTCTTTTTGTATCCAGTACGATCTCACTGATTTGGACCCGATTCTCAGGGTTCTCGAATACTTTTAGTAGACTTCCTCTGAATTTGCCAAGTAAAGATGCAAACAACATCACAAGCAGATGACGAACCCACTAATTAAGAGTTTGCAATTTCACTGAGGGCTGGACAACAGAAGGGAAGGGAAGTGAGAAAGCCAAAACCTTTTTAATGCGCCGTGTGCCAGGTCAAAGTAATATTTCATTTTACTACCCTACACGGGATATATTCTTTTGTACAGTTCACAGATGAAGAACTGGGATTCAGACGGGTGCTCAGGGTAGCACACTAACTCAAGTGGAATGAGGACTCTAGTCAAGGCAGGGCTTCCTCAGAATCCTTGGCCTCTGGCTGCCTCCAGCCAGGCTCAGACAATAGATACTCTGATTGCAAATTATTGTGACTCTATTTAATCAAGCACCAATCATTTTAAATATGACTGAGAGAGAAGAAACCACTTCTTTGAAAACACCCAACAATTCAGATTTCACAGTAAGTCGAGGTGGAACTGCCAGATTCCTTCCAAACAGAGACCTCTGACTCTGCTCCACTTCAGGGAAAATGACTGTCCTCCACCCGCTTCTCTGGAAGTAAGCTCCGCCAGCCTGGATTACGAACATCCACCATCTCTGTCCCTAATCGCACTCCCGTGTACGTCTCAGGCTTTAGCAGAGACCCGAGGGCACAGCTGGTTACTCAGTTAACGCGCCTGCTGGGGGCCCACTCCACGCAGCTAGGTTCCCGGGGCGTGTGATGTGTTCCAGCTGCAGAGAGAAACAGCATAAGGTGAGACGGGCTTCTGGGCAGCAGGTCTAACCAAGGACCCCTAACAGAGAACAGAATAGAAGGTGCTTCCTGGGGCTCATGACCTGAGCTGAGCCCTGAATAATGCCACGAAATCCACTAAGGGGGGGGGGGGGGGATGGGGAATGGAGAACCTTCCAGACAACATGGGAGCCGGAGCAAAGGAGGAACATACGTGGTTGGACTGGAGATGGGAACTGATGACTTCCTCCATCATGTGGGGTGGCGATTCTCCAGAACGGTGGTCTCAGGACTCCGCGACACTCTCAAAAATGATTAAGGTTCTGGATGTGTTCGTGTGACTTCCACCACTGATATTCATTTACTATATTAGGAGTTAGAGCTGACAAATTTAAAAAATCTTATTAAGTCATTTTAAAACTATAGAAAGAAAGTCCTCCCATGTTAACAAAACCCACTCTTTATGAAAAATAACTACATTTTGCAAACCCCCCAAAAATCTAGTAGAGTTTTGTTGTTTTAAGCTTTGCAGATCTTGTTAGTGTCTGGCTTACTACAAGGCAGCCGTATTCTTGTACCTGCCTCTGCATTGCAAATCTGCAGCAATAGGTGTTTTTGGTCGAAGTACAGAAAAAATGTAAAGATTGGTAACTGGTAAGGAGAAGCAAGTTTTAACAGTCTTTTTAAGTAATCGTGATATTTTTCTTTGATCATTCTTATTTTTTTTAATTTTTTAATTTAATTTTAATTTAAATTCAATTTGCCAACACATAACACCCAGGGCTCGTCTCATCACGTGCCCCCCTTAAGGCCCATCACTCGGTGACCCCACTTACCCATCCAACAGCCTTTCTGCAACTCTTTGTTTGTTTCCCAGAGTCAGGACTCTCTCATGGTTTGTCTCCCTCTCTGGTTTTTCCCCACTCAGTTTCCCCTCCTTCACTTATGGTCCCTTTCACTATTTCTTATATTCAACATACGACTGAAACCATTTAATTGTCTTTCTCCAATTGATGTGTTTCACTCAGCATAATACCCTCCAGTTCATTCCACATCCATGTAAATGGTAGATGTTCACCCTTCCTTTCTGATGGCTGAGGAATATTGCACTGTATATAGACCACGTCTTCTTTATCCACTCATCTGTCGAAGGACATCGCAGCTCCTCTTATTGTGGACATTGCCGCTGTGAACACTGGGGCACAGGTGTCCCGTCATTTCACTACATCTGTACCTTTGGGTTCGATATTGACAATAAGTGGCAGTTTCTTCAGGATGAGTTGCACTGTAGGAGTAGAACCACATTCCACAAAAATCAACTGGTCCATCTCCCACTTTGTGAGCTCCACTCTCAGGATCCCCCTTCTAGTGCGTGTCCCCTCGGGAGGAGCTCTAAAGGAAATTTTCTCCCCAGAGTTAGAGGTGGAAGGGAGGCAACGACCACTGTGCTGTCATCTGTAGCACTGTCTTCCAGTTTTTCAAGTACCAGTCAGTCCAATACTACCCATGGAGGCCCTCCCACGCGGTTCTTCCTCTGTCTCTGATCCCTGGGCTACGTGTGTGTAGTTACCTGAGGAAGGGGCTCTGGCTCCCCCAGGACACCCACCGCACCAAGATCAGAGACAGCAAGAACAGACACAAAGGCAAGGGTTTCAGTGAGTCCTTGTAAGGTTCCAGCTCCAGCCTGTGGGTGCCGCCTCCTCCTCCTCTTCCTTCCCGGTGGCCTGCTGGCGGGTTGGGGGCAACAGCAGCATCAGTTGGGCCGGCCTGGTGCAGGCTGCATGGCCAGCCCTCTTCTGTAGTAGGTTTACTAAAAAATGATGTGTGTGCATGGAGCACCCGGGTGGCTCGGTTGGTTAAGTGTCCGACTCTTGATTTCCACTCAGGTCCTGATGTCATGGGTCTTGAGATCAAGAGGAAGTCAACTAAAGTTCATATATAGGAAAGATGGAAGGTGGTATCCATTTACACCTCCACCATGTTATCTCACATGATTGCTAGGGCATCAAAGATGAGTGGGAAACATTGCAAATTCATTCACCTCAATCTGTTACTACCGTAGGCAACACTTATTAAAAACCCACCACGCCCCAGGAAAAAAATCCCCTTTATGCTGCATCCAGATAGAAATGAGCCTGGGACATACCTGGCTAAAAAGAACACCGATCAAGGGCCATATATGCAGACATTTGGAGATTTTCTGTGGATTGACCAACAGTTGCATACTGACCTGTTCAAAGTTTGCACATTGAAGGTGCTCAGAAAAGTGTAAACACGTAAAGGATGGGCTGTCTGCAGGTGGAGAGTCACAGGGCAGGGTGGGTGGGAAATCTGCCCAGCGGTGGGCTGCTGCTTTAGCTTATTTTAGACTAAAATAGAAGTGTTTTCCCTCTGAGCCTGGCAGAGAGAGCTGGTCTGGAGAGGAAGTCGACCAAAATATAATGCATTTGATTTTGGACACTGCGTGCTAATGGGAAAATTGGATTTGATGACCTGGTGCCAGCTGTGTCCTGCAAGCATGCCTACTGCCACCGAGGGTCACGTTCTTACATCCAGATCCTGGGTGGCTCAGGTAGGATAATTTGTCATATCCTTCCACATGAAGTTGGTTTCTGCTATTTTAACTCAAAAGAAGAGTCCCTGTCTGGTCATCAGCTGGAAGCCCGTTCCCTTGATTCCCCATCACGGGCAAAATCTCTTCTGAAGATCCCGAATCAACCCAGAGTTCCCTTGGAAGCATGTTTTGTGCTTCTCTGTTAGGAGCTTTACTACAGGACAGCTGAGGGCTGTGTATGCGCTGCCAGCCTGTTAAAGGGTTTTGTTTCCAGATGTCCGTTAGGATGACTACTATCAAAAAACCCAAAAGACATTTAAAAAAAAAAAACAGATAAAAAAACAAGTGTTGGTGAGGATGTGGAGAAATCAGAACTCTTGCACATTACGGTAGGAATCTAAGATGGGACGGCCGCTATGGGAAACCGTATAGCAGCTCCTCAAAATATTAAATACTTGATCCAACAATTCCAGTTCCAGATCCAGATCCAGAAGAATTGGAAGCAGCCCTGGAAGAGGTATCGGTCCGGCCACGTTTGTGCTGGCCGTATTCACAAGAACCTAAAAGGAGAAGCAGCCCGTGTGTCTCCCCAAGGATGAATGGATAACAAGATGTGGTGTGTACCTGGATCGGAATATTGTTCAACCCTAACAAGCCATCACGTTCTGACACCTGCAACGACATGGAGGGACCTTGTGGACCATACGCCAAGCGAAAGGAGTTCGTCTGGGCAGCCCGGGTGGCCCAGCGGTTCAGCGCCATCTTCAGCCCAGGGCATGACCCCAGGGTCCTGGAATCGAGTCCTGCATCGAGCTCCCTGCATGGAGCCTGCGTCTCCCTCTGCCTGGGTCTCTGCCTCTCTTGCTCTCTCTGTATTCTCATGAGTAAATAAATAAAATCTTAAAAAAAAAAAAAGGAGTCCGTCACTAAGGGACAAATACTGCGTGACTCCATCATACGAGGTCCGTGGGGAAGTCAGAGTCCTAGAGACAGAAGTAAAGGGTGGCCGCCCGGAGCTGGGGGGCCCGGGGCAGCGGAGCCGGTGCTTAGTAGGGACAGAGCTTCTGTGACTCAGGATGGGAAAGTTCTGGAAGTCGCACGACTTTGTGAATATACTTAACATCACCGAACCGTACCCCACAATGGTGAGTTTTGCGTTGTGGATATTTTACCACAACTAAAAAAAAAGCTTATGCGATGAGGAGTGATCCATGTTGGCATCAGGAAGACAGGAGGGAGAAGGCCAGCGAGGAATGAGCAGATGCCTTGGGGTCAGGGTTCGGTGGGAGGAGCCGCGCTCAGTCGCTCAGTACACACCTGGCGGACAGGTGCACCGGGTCCTGGCTGCCGGCTGCACCTGGGCTCGTCTGAGCATGTGCCCGTCTCTGGGGGGCTGCGTATGGGCATGAATGGAGAGAGGAAAACATACCCTGTGCATCCCCCTGGCTGGCTACCCGGGGGGGCCCCCGCCGTCCGCGCTCTCACGGGATATCACCAGAGCTCAGCCCGTGTTCCCCGGGCGCGCCAGGCCCGCCAGCTCGAAGGGAGGCAGCTTCAGAGTGAGGGGGCACCGGTCGGGGGCAGCGAGGCCCGGACGGACGGCAAGCAGGACGCTGTCCTTAGAGGCAGCCACGGGGCCCTGGAGGGGCGCCGGGGCTCCCGCGTGTCCCTCGGTAACGGCCGCGGGCGTTCCTGACCAAGAAAGTGAGCCGGGTCCCAGCCTGGCCGAGGAGCCACCGACATGACGCTGCCCCTCCTCGGCCCCTTGGAGCGCCCGTTGCCCTCTAGAGGCCAGGCCAGACCGTCGGGGGCGTGCAGGGCGCAGATGGCCTGAGGCTGATGGCAAGGCCCGCGGCCCGGCTTCCCCTCGTCCGGGGAGAAGGGGGTGGCAGCCTTCTCGCTGTCCTCGGACAGCCACCCGACGCACTTAGGGTGGGAACACAGTGACAGGCAACCCGCCGTCCCCTCCGAGCCCGCAGGAGGGGCCCTGTGCCCTGCGCCGCCCTCAGAGGTCACTGTCACGACGGGGTCATCGGACAGACCAGAGAGCTGAGGCCCCGTTAGGTGACCTGGGACAGTGGTGCAGCAGGCGGCAGGCGAGCGGAGCCAGCCGCGGGCCGGGT
The DNA here is from genome assembly GCF_003254725.2 of Canis lupus dingo. Classification (NCBI taxonomy): domain Eukaryota; kingdom Metazoa; phylum Chordata; class Mammalia; order Carnivora; family Canidae; genus Canis; species Canis lupus. The sequence goes on from NC_064260.1 coordinate 1,539,953, forward strand.
CTCGGAGGAGGGGGGCCTCGTGGGGCGCGGCCAGGCGGGGGCACCCCCGACAGCATGGAGCAGTCTGCGGGCCGGGACAGCCGGAGGCGCCGGGGTGGCCGCCGCAGGGCCTTGCCTGCCACATCGTGCACCGTGCGTTAGTCCGGCGGCTCCCGTCGGGTTCCTGGGGGACGTCGCCTCTCCCAAGCCTCGCAGTTGGACGACCGTGTGGCCCTGACGACGGGCAGCTGCACCCGGCGCTCTCGCACGCCCCGCTGCCCCTCGGTGGACTCGCAACGCGGCCGGGCCAGCGGGCCCAGGATGGAGGCTCTGGGCGGCCGACCCGCAGCCCCCGATGCCCGAGGGCCCGGCAGGGGGGGACCGGACCCCGGGGGCCCCGGGAGGCCAGCACGCTCTGCAGCCCCCAGTGAGTGCCAGCCTCCGCACCCGCAGAGCCCCCGGGGGCCCACGCGGAGCCCGCCGGACCCCAGGAGAGGCCGCCTGTGTCCCACCTTCCAGGACGGGAATCCTGCCAACCGCGGCAGGGGCCTCCTCTATCCAGACACTTCCGTTAGAAACGCGTCTTGCTGTATAATAAATTGCTTCTCCTTGGCGGAAAATCATTTCTGGTTGTTATCTTTGTGATCGGTTATCTCTCCTGTCCTTTAATGGACTCCCTGATTATACGGCAAGTCATTAAAAGCTTAGTCCCCAGCACAATGGTATCTTATGTAGAGTGATCCATGAGAGCTTTATAGAGGCTTACCAGCCGCGGCCTTAATTTTACTCATTCGTCTTAATTTTTTGTAATCATTTTTTGTAAAGAGGGTATAATGTCAGGCTTGCTTCCCTGCCTCTGACAGATCCAATCTAGCAGATAATTACCATAAGGAAATTGATGCTTTAGTGTGCGGGAGAGAATTTAATTTACTCAGACATCCTACAGTACAATGCATTCCAGAAGATATGAGGATTTAAGTTTTTAAGAAATTAAATTTTACTATTTAACATGATTACTTATGTTGAACATCATTAACTAGCTTTTTTAACTGTTTGAAATAATTACAAGCACACTTGCTGTGTCTAAAATCCAGAGTCTGCATTAAATATGGGTTAAGGACCCATGAAATGAAAAGAAAATCCCGTGCTCTTTTCTCTCTCTCTCTGTCCAGTCTTCCAAAATCTGCTCTTTAAAGCCAGTGGACGAGGGCCCAGGAGGTGCCTGCTTTGAAAGCTGGGTGCTCTCCTCTGCGTGCGGTGGTAACGCATACTTTTAACAGCAGTGTTTTCTTCACCGGCTGGGCCTGGTGTTTTATTTCCACCAGCCCGGCTGCCGGAGGGAAGGTTTTGGGCAGAAAGTGCTGGGAGGAGCGAGCTACCTTTCGGGATGGGCTGCGGGGGGCGGGCTGCAGGGCTGAGGCTGTGAGGCCTTGGGGCTGAGGCTATGTGGGCTGCAGGGCTGCAGGGGGTGGGCTGCAGGGGGGTGGGCTGCAGGGCTGAAGCTGCGGGGGTGCAGGGCTGAGGCTGCAGGGCTGAGGCTGTGGGGCTGAGGCTGTGAGGCTGCAAGGTTGAGGCTGCGGGGCTGAGGCTGTGCTGGCTACAGGACTGCAGGGGGCAGGCTGCAGGGCTGAGGCTGTGAGGCCACGGGACTGAGGCTGTGCGGGCTGCAGGGCTGCCGGGGGGTGGGCTGCAGGGCTGAGGCTGTGGGGCTGCGGGGCTGAGGCCGCGGGGCTGTGGGGCCACTTCCCGTGCTCCCTGCCTTCTTCTGGGCAGGCTGGGTGTGGAGGGGGCGGTGCGGGGCGACAGGCAGGGGAGGCATCGCCGCAGACGTGACCAAGTGGCCCTCCCGGTGGGGGCGTGGGGGTGGCGGCCCGGCTGGCGGGCGCGCGGCCCTCAGGCCCGGGGAGCCATGGGGGTAGAAGTTCTTCTCTGTGAGTGTCGCCCTCGCTAACTGGATTCCCAGGAGTTCCTCAATCCTTTCCTAAACGTGAAGTGAAACACCCGACAGGAAATTTCTGGACAAGGCCAGCCCAGCAGTTCCCTTTATCCAGTAGCTCCGGCTGTCACATTTCCTCCGGGGACGCGCTCCGGGCAGGCCCGGCGTCCTGTGTCCGCGGCGGCCCTGTGACCGTTTGGGGAAGAGCCGGGGGATTGCCCAAGGGTCCCGCCGGAAACCCCCTGCCCCGGGCGGGGAGGCCGGGCCCCCGGGGCTCCGAGGTGGTCGCACCAGTCCCCTCCTTCGGCGTCCCCAGCGGCGCGGGCCCGGACCGCGGGGGCCCCGGGGGCCCCGGGGGCGCAACCTCTCGGGACCGGCGTGCCCAGTGTGGCCGAATTACAGTCGTCCCTTGGGCGATGGCGCCTTCGGCCGAGTGGCCACCTCCCCTGCGAGTCACTCCGTCACTTGAAACCTCAGGTGTGATCTTATTTGCGGATGTGCCTGCGCTCGTGCAGATGGGTCCTCAGCTGGAGGGTGGGAGGGGAGCAGAGAGGCAGGAGCCCTGAAACCCTAGACGGCGGTCTCTGTCCCAGCGGCCCGGCCACGAGCCCGAAGGGACAGCTCGGCCGCATCCTGGCAGCTGCAATGGGCGTTCGCGGGGTGGAAATGCCCCGACGTCCCCTGTGGATGAGGAATTTGGGCTCAGGTCATGCATGCGTCCAAGTGCAGCTGCCGTCACAGTAACGGCTAATGACGTCGGAGCCCCTGGCTCTGCGCCCCCCTGGTTGCAGGTGCCCCACGTGAAATGACTCACGCATGTGCTCACACGCGCGTGCACTGGCACACACATGGAGCTGTCAGCACCCGGTTTCACAGCTGCGGAGACCCTAGTGTAGGGAACGAGGGGCCACACTCCGAGGGCTCACGGCAAAGCCGTGGCTGGGCCGGGACTTGAACCCAGGGCGGCCGGAGCCGGGCTCCGGGGTCTTGGCTCCCAAAGCCTCGGCTTCCCGGACTCGCCCTTCAAGTCTGGCTTCCAGGCTTTGCCAGATTGTTCCATCAGCTGTCAGACAGCGACCCGCGTGGGTCATGGGCATTTGCCGTGGGCGGACGCCGCCGGCAGCAGGGCCGCGAGCGCCCTTAGAGGGCAGGCCACGGTCGCCCGTGCACCCCGCTTGTGCATCGCCTGCGGGAGACACGTGCTCCACGTGCACCCACGTGCAAATGCCCACCTCTCAAATCGCTGCGTCGTCATCGGGGACATTGCCGCCCGCCCCAGGTCCCGGCCCGACCTGTCCCCCGCCCGCCTGGCGTCCTCCTCCCAGGTCCTGGCTGCTGACTTGTTCCCCCGCGGAAAGGCTGCCGGGGGGCCCAGCCCGCCCTCGGGTTTCCGACTATAGCAGGCCCCGGCCCCTCCCCCTCCCTCCCTCCCTCCCTCCCTTCACTGAAGACACTATCCATTCATTTGAGAGAAGTGCGAGTGGTGGGAGGGGCAGAGGGGGCCTGGCGGGAGCCCCACGCGGCCTTGACCCCCATCCGCGGAGTCCTCGGCAGCCGCTCAGCCGCCGGCACCCAGGGGCACGGCCCGGGCTCGGCGGCGGCTCGGAGGCCCGTTCCTCGGGTGCTGTTGCCGCTGCTGCGGAGCCACGGAGGCCGGGGGGCTCCCAGGTTCCTGCCCTCCCCGAGCCCCCACCCGCAAAGCCCAATAATGCCCTGTGAGAGCGGGGGTCACTGAAGGGCCCTGGGGTGCAGCACCGTGCAAGCACCCCGAGGTCCAGAAAAATGTCCAGGACTCGGGGGTCTCAGGGCTTCCCGAAGCCTGGCACCCAGGCACACCGGTGCCCCAACACCTCCTCTGGCTGGGAGGGCTCTGGCCCAGTTCCTCGGAGGCATCAGGCCCCAGGGCCAGGTCCTAGCTCACTTGCCGTCGGGGGTCGGCGCAAGAGCAGCCTGGGCCGGTGGGTGCCGGACCCGGAGCTGCAGGGAAGGAGCTCGTGTTGACACGTGATTGCCTTTCGGGTTTCCTGCCAGTTAGTTCTCGACTCCTGTTGCTCAGCCTACGGCCTGTGGAACTTTCCAGAACCCGACTGACCGACTCCGAGGCTAGGGGGGCAGGACCTGCCGCAGAAGTATTTGCTGACATTTCTGAGGACGTGGGTGCTTGGACTTGAGAAGCTGGGCCCCAAGGTCACAGCGAGGACCTGCCAGGGCGGCTCCACGACCCCAGATCCCTGCCTGCGGGTTCCTAGTGTGCACATGGCCTTGAGTCTATGCCCCACGTGAGCGCTCGGACCCCGTGACTCCCCCAGGCCCCCGACTCTGGAGCTTGCGGGGCCTGCAGGGTGCTCCACATCGCGGCCGGTAGCCAGGCCCCCCATCCCGGGAGCGCCCTGTGTACGCTGTTCCGAGCAGATGATCTCTCCCAAAGATGTGCTTTCTTCTAGATGGGGGGGGGGGTCGGAGCGTAGGAGTTCAGGACGGGGTGGTCCTGCAGGTGGGGGCAGGTGTGCAGGTGGGGGAGGCCTGCAGTGGGGATGGGCCTGCAGGTGGGGGGCTTGCAGGTGGGGGGCCTGCACGTGGGGAGGCATACAGGTGGGGGGCCTGCAGGTGAGGGCAGTCCTGCAGGTGGGGGGGCCTGCAGGTGGCTGCTGTGTCGCCGACGGATCATACTCCTGCTCCACACCCTTGGTCCCTCCCACCCGTCCCCGGTCTGAGAGCCTGCTGTGCACCCTGCAGGAGGGGCCCCTGCTGGGTCTGGGGGAGGTCGGGGCTTCGACCTGAGGGCTCAAGCCCCCACCTCTGACCCCTGCTGGCACCTCCCACCCCGGCAGCCCTGCATCTGTTGTCCTCACAGCCCGCAGCCCTCCCCAAGGGAGTCGGGGTGACAGGGTCTCGGGTGCCCGCCTCCTCCCTCAGCCGCCGGATCCCAGGGCCCTGCTCTGGCCTGTGACCTCTGACTTTGGAGCTGGGCTAACTGGCAGCCTCTGGGTGGGACTTAGTCGGGTTCTGCTGTGTACCGTGTAGACCCGGGCACCCCAGTGTGACCCCATTATGCACACCCAGGCTCTGTAGACCAGGGCACCCTAGTGTGACTCCAGCACACATACCCACGCAGTGTAGACCAGGGAACCCTAGTGTGACCTCTGGCACACACACCTGCAGCATGTAGACCCAGGCACCCTACTGTGACCCCTGGCATGCACACTTGTGCCGTGTAGACCAGGGCACCCTAGTCTGACCCCAGCACGCACACCCAGGCCGTGCAGACCAGGGCACCTTAGCATGTCCCCAGCACACACACCCAGGCTGTGCAGACCAGGGCACCCTAGTCTGACCCCAGCACGCACACCCAGGCCATGCAGACCAGGCACCCTAGTCTGACCCCAGTATGCACACCCAGGCTGTGTAGACCAGGCCACCCTAATGTGTCCCCAGCACACACACCCAGGCTGTGTAGACCAGGGCACCCCATGTGTCCCCAGCACGCACACCCATGCACTGGTTCACCAGGTTCTGATCATTTTTCCCCGAAATATGCCTGACCAGTCAATGCTCTCCTCTCCAGAGCTGCCTCAACGTCCTCATCCTGCCGCCCCGACGGTCACGGAGCCCTGTGCTTGTACCACGGGGACCTTCCTCCGTGCACGTTTGGTCAGTGGCTCCTGAGGTCTCCCCCTCCTCACAGACCTCCACGGTCGGCAGGACCAGCTCCCCAGTGTCCCCAGAGCCCACGGGGGCCTCTGTGACCTGACCCCCATATCAGCGTCGCCACTTCCGCTTAGTTCCCTGTCCCACTGCCCCACCCTCACCAGGAAGTTCGCTTGAGTAACACCACACGAGGTTCCCAACCCATGAGATGACCTTGACCTTCGGGCCTTGGGCCATGCTCTTTCTTCAGCTGGGAATTTTCTTCTGTTCTTATTCCTGGGCAAGTTCTCACTCAGGCGTTAAAGTTCTAATAAACGCTGCCTCCTCCGCGCAGCCCTCGCTGGCGTTCCCCCTTCCTTACGCTGTCCTTGATCTACCGCGGAGCCGCCAGACAGAGGCCCCGGCCCAGACCCATCACCTGCAGGCCACGAGACATGGAGGAAGTCAGCTCACTTATGTGCACGCCGGTTTCCTCGCACTCAAGGTGGTTTTACCAACCTTGCCCCCGACTTCACGGGGTTCCCTGTGAGGACGTGCCCCCAAGGCCTACCGCCTGGTGCTCGCCCAGAACGAAACGTTGAGGACGTAGTAATTCTCTTCCAGCTTGATTCGTTCATACTCGTGTTTCTGCGCCCCCCTGTCGGCCAGCGTGGGGCAGAGACGCGGTACCTGACACCCGCCTTTCCCCGAGCATCCGCCCGGGGCTGGGAGCTGAGGGGTGTGCGCCGCCCTCAAAAGACCTCGGTTCCACGGGGGGTTGAAGCCAGGCTGGGCTAGCTCCCGCCGGGAGGCACTGACGCGGGCCACCTCCCTCCTCCAGGAGAAGGCCCAGAGGGGGCCTCTAGGTACCCTCCCCCCGCAGCCTTTGCCGTCACGGGACACTTGAAAACGCCAGCCCAGGACGGATGAACCCCGACAGCAGAGCCCTCGGGCACCCTGTAGCGTTTTGCCCAGGACAGTTGAGGGCAGAGGCGGGACCTACCCATGACCCTGAGGACAGTGAGGAAGCCGTGGGGAGGCAATTCAGGGAAATGGTCACAGTGGGGGGCTCTGGGCCCCTCGAGTGAAGGACGCCTGAGGTAAAGGGAAGTGGGAAGCGGTTGTCCCACAGAGCACCTTTCTCTTCTGAAAACCAGGCAACGTCATGCATGTTGACCAGAGGCCGAAATCGGCCCCCGCATCCCCCGGAATCCTCCTAGGTGCCAGGTTGGAACTGCGGAGAGCATGGGCCGAGGGTCAGATGGTTTTTCAGCTCCGCCACTTAATAGGCGCCTCGTGTGAATTTGGGGACTTTTTAGCATCTTCAAACTTCAGTATCCAAGTGCTGCGTGGAGGGGCGCCTGGGTGGCTCGGCGGTTGAGCGTCTGCCTTTGGCTCAAGGTGTGATCCTGGGGTCCTGGGATCGAGTCCTGCCTCGAGCTCCCTGCATGGAGCCTGCTTCTCCCTCTGCCTCTCTGTGTGTGTGTGTCTCTCATGAATAAATAAACTTAAAAAAAAAAACATATTTCAGTTGGAAACCACAGGGCGCCTGGGTGGCTCGGTCAGCTAAGCATCCGACGCTTGATTCCGGCTCAGGTCATGATCTCAGGGCCGTGAGATCAACCCCGCATCGGGCTTTGTCCTCAGCATGGAGTCTGCTTGTCCCTCTCCCTCTGCTCCTCCTCTCTCTTTCTCCCCCTCTAATAAATAAATAATAAATAAAATCCTAAAACAAAACCCCAGAATCAATCTCATTGTCCTCCTGTGTAAAAAGGCATCACAATCCCTGCTTTGTGGGGTTGCAGGCAGGATGGATGCTCTGCTGGGTAAGCCCGGTGGGCGCCTGTAGGAAATTCTATAGGTCGTGGCAGTTGCAGATAGGGAGTGTCCTAAGGCACTCGGTGTCACATATATTCTAGATCCAGTGGGAAAAGGAAAATAATGTTTGGAAAACAGCGACTGAACTTTAAGAAACGGAAGCTGTTTATTGGGGGCTTTTTGCATTCCAGGCGTGACGCCAGGCACTTCATGTGCTTTCTTATTTCCTTGGCGTCCGACAATTAGACCCCAAAGTCCTTCTCCTCCTAGACATTCTCGGGGCTGGAGATACCAGACTGTGCGTCCGTCCAATCACACCGGACGGGCATCCGTGTTTGAACACCTCGGTACATTGATCAGCAATAACGGGGTTAATGATGCTCTTATTCAAAGAGTCTCAAATTATGTCTCAACATTAACACCCATTAGGATGAATGACAACGCATTATAAGTAGTGTTTCAATTTGAAATTGAAATTGTATCAATTAGCCTTTAAACTAGCCTAAATAAATTCCGTTTGGTAGCTCAAAAACTATTCAAATGCCACAATTTTGAATAAGAGGTTTTAGAAGTTTTCATCCTGTTCTGAAGATTCGTACTAATACTAATTGTATCTGCGTCTATAATCTCTTAAGAGGGAAAAAGAACAGGGACCATCCGCTGGTAAAGCCTCACGGCCTGATGGGGAATGTGTAGCCGTGATAAGAACGACCACGTCCCTTCCGACGGTGGTGGAGAGAGAGGCTTCTTGAAATCTGGGAGGAGTGGGGTCTACAAGGACAGGGGGCTGACGCCCGAAGGCATTCGAAGACTCCCTGGCCGAGACCTTCAGGGCGCCCCCGGGGCCAGCCGTCCCTGGCGGGGCCGCACCAATAGCCGGTCAACCGCTTGTACTGATGACGACGCCTTTGAAATACTCCATCCTTTTAGGGGCAGCTGGGTGGTTCCATGGATCACGTGTCCGACTCTTGATTTCAGCTCGGGCCTGGGGCTCAGGGTCATGAGTTCAAGCCCCAGGTTGGGCTCCATGCTGGCCGGGGACCTACTTAAAAAAAAAAAAAAAAAAATGCAACCTCTACCTCTACCCTTTCAGGCAAGGTGCCTTCCTATGGTTGGCACACCTGCCGGGGACACGCGAGGACGGGTGGCCCCTGCAGTGCTCGCACCCGACCCGCCACGTCTGCACTCAAGCCGCGCGGTGGACATTATCAAAATGCAGCTGAATCCGGGGCTGCTGCAAGGCGGTGGTGGCATCAGGCTCCGAGAGGGCCCGGCGCAACAGCTCATGCAGGGCGACAGCAGCCCGGGGACTCGCTCAGGGACCTGAGCGCCGCCGCCGGGGAGCCACCGGCCCTGTCGGCTTCGCTCTCCACTTAGCTCGACGCAGCTCCTCCCGACTCACCTGTGTCGCTGACCCGACGGCAACGGATGGGCGGGCGCCCCTTCTGTCCCGGCCGCGCCCTGGGAACAAGACTGGGGTCATGTCACCCTCCCCTTGGGCCCGTGTCAGAGACCAGCCCCCAGTGCCCCCCTTGGGAGGGGCAAAAGGGGGTGACGGGCACCCGCTGCTCCCAGCCTCTCGCCGACTGCCCGATGCCCGAGCCCCGGACCACAGACAGCTCGCCCGGGCACCTTGCCTCCCGCCCCTAGGCCTCCTTGGTTCAGCCTTTAACTCGGTTCGCCCTCTACACACGTGCCTGACGCTCACAGCCACCGTTCTGCCCCAGGGTCTGCAGAGCCCCGGCCACGGGAGCCACGCTGGGCAGGGGCACCGGCCCAGGGCACCCGCTCTTCCCCGGGAGGCGGTGCCCTGCGCCCACAGGCCGACCGTTTGCCTCTGTCCTGCGTGACAGCTTTCATAAAGCTGCTTCCTCTGCCAAGCCCACGTGCTGGTGGCGCTCAGACTGGTCCTGGGGACAACAAGTCCTGTTTACCTGGCTAGCTTTTTTCTGTTTTTAAAGGGTTTTTATTTGTTTGAGAGACAGAGACAGAGACAGCAGAGAGGTGGGAGGGGCAGGGGGGGAGCAGCCTTCCCGCCGAGCAGGCAGCCTGACTCCCGACTTGGGGCTCAGTCCTGGGCCTCTGGGGTCGTGACCTGGGCCAAAGGCAGACCCTTAACCCACTGAGCCCCCCGGACGCCCCAACCTCGCTACCTTTAAGACAATCGCTGCCTCTTTCTTTCTTGACCTCTCGTGTCTCTGATGCATTGGCTGCATGGCCTGCATCTCAGCTCTACCAGTTTCAGGCCATTTGCCCTGGAACGTGATTTTTATCCCTTGAAAGTCTTGGTTTCCCGGTCCATGGAATGGAAGCAGCAAGGATACGCATCCTGGAAAAAAAAGAACATGGTCCAGGAAAATAGTACATCCTCGATAAGCATGAGCTGATACTTCGAGGCGTGATGGCTGTGTCTCAGTCCCACTGCTGCGTGGCCGGAGCCCAGAGCCAGCTGGGGCAGACGGAGGGCAGAGGCAGGGAACCCTGTCCCCACCCGCAGATGCCGGTTGTACCATTGAACAAACAACTTCCTCCCCAAGAGCAAGAGGTGGCTTCTCCCGAAGTCTTCCATCCCCTTGTGTCTCCGAAGGTCAGTACTGATCTGCCCAGGCTGTGGCCTCTGGGCAAGCTGGCTGCTGCATGCACTGGGGAGCACTCTGCCCCTGCGTTGGGGCTTATGCATAAAGTGGGGACGCCGGTGTCCCCCACGCTGCGAGGGCTGCTGTGGAGCTGAAGGCACAACCTGGCACATGTGCGTGCATGGAGCCGGTGCTCAGGAGGGAGCTGTGGTGCATGAATCAGGACGGGACACGAGATCAGCTGTGACATCTATGAACCATCCGGTGCTGGTTGGCGACGGCGTTGATGGGGCGCTGTTCGGTCAAGGTGCAAACCGGGAACAGAACTATGAGCGAGGGCCTCCTCCCGGGGAAGACCCACAGCACCTCTCAGTCCCCACCCCAGGCTCCCACCCACTGCACTGCACAGCACCCTGAGCACTCAACAGACCCCACGCTGGGGAACTGGGGGGGATTTTATGTGCGGAGAAGACCTACTGACGTCTGGGAAGACACAGGCACGACGTGGTGAGCAGGACAAGAGGTTGGTCAAGGCCAGGAGAGCCCTGGGGCTGTGCTCCCTCACTAACAGCGGGGAGACTCGGGCCTCTCAGCAAGGTCTCCCAGAGCTCCCGAGGACCCGAGGAGCTGGCACCTGGAAAGCCCAGGCGAATGTGATCGGGTGTTATTGGTCCAGCCTGGAAAAGACCCAGACATTTCCCGGGCAATGCTAGGGGCCCTTGATCCTCCTGGAGCTGGGAGGGAGTCACCGTCTTGGAGAAGAGAACTTCCCAGTTGCGAGTGAGCCCTCGTGATGGGCAGTGAGTAGCGAGAGGGGTGTCCGACACCGGCCGCGGCCTCGCTCCCCCCGCCAGGCCACCTGCCTGGTCTAGAGGCCACCGCCAGCCGCCAGCTTCCCACCGGGGTTGCCCACAGCACCAGCCTCCGCCTGCCTCCCTCTGGAGCTGCCGAAGTCCAGGCGGGGCTCTCTCCGAAGATGACGTGGGCCCCGCTCTCCGTGCCAGGCCTCGGGGGAGTCCCACACGACCTGCTGAGAGGACAGGCCCAGGGGGACCAGCATGGGCCAAGGCGTTTCCATCCTTGTCCCCACCAGGGGCTTCTGGGTGGGCCTGGGCGGGTTAGTTCCCCTCCCTCTCCACTGTCACCACCTGCGGTATTGGGCTCCCAACACCATGTCTGCGGCACGTGCGGCCCGAGTGACGCCAGCAGCTGAGCGGAGCCGTCCCCCTGACAAGGCTGGCGGAGATGACCTGACCCCGTTCTCCACCGCTTTTCTCAGTTTGCTCCGTCCACAAGCTGATGGACGCTCTTCCTGTCTATGCGATCCCTTCCCTTGATAGTTCAAATCGGTAATAATAATAATAATAATAATAATAATAAAAAATACCGATTCCTTTTAACATTCTCTCCAATTTTGTTTTTTCTCCTCTCTTCCCCGGAGCCCTAACTGACCCCATATGATGCTCCTGCTCCCTCGTCTTCCATTTCCAATATAGTTCCAGGCGGATAACTCTAAAGCCCCTGCGTGAACTGTCTGACCATAAATACAATTTGACAAACTATTTCCAAGCAGTCGGTAATGTGAGAAGGGCGGCGATCCTGGCTCCTCGTCTCATTGAGCCTCACGCGTCCCTTCCACGTCAACGGCGGAGCTCAGGGAAACGATATCATTTCGCTTAGATTTCAGACAATAAAAACTGTGATCATCAGCCTGGGGACCGCTTTTCAGGCTTGCCTCTTCTCTTTGTTGATAGAAAAGTCATGGCCATTGCAAGGAGGATGGTGCAGGCACAGGACAAAGGGCCCCAGAACGCGTGCCTAATTTATATGGTGCAGGACGGGGTCGCGCCAGAGGGTCAGGGGACCCGAAGGGCAGGACTGGATTTCAAGCCACTGAGTGAGCGGGGAAGGGGTGTCCTCAGGGGACAGAAAGGCAGCACACGGTAGCATCACGGGTCAGGCCCTGCTTGACATTTTACCGGACCCACAGGTAATTCCCTCCCACGATACAGAGAAGTTAGGAATACTGACCTTCCGCCCCTCTCCCTCTCTCCATAGGTTGTGAATGATGATGGTTCATTAGCTGCATCTGAAGAAGCAAAGCTATTTGTACATATTGGAGAAGAAAAGAGAAAATAGAAGAAAATAGTATATATATATATATATATATATATATATATATATATATATATATCTGAGTGTGACCTGTTTAATCGGCTTGGGGTATAAATTAAGGCACTTTCCTATCAATTGGGTGAGCCCCCCATCTGCTCTTAGTAGCAAGGAGGTCCCTGTTTCCCCACTGAGGCTCGCCTGGTCCCCGGGGCCTGACTCACGTCCACGTTCTGAGCAGAGGGACGCGGGCCAGCCCTCCTCACATCATCGCCTGTGGCTGGACACCGGCGCTGCTATGCCAGGCCCCAGCTGGGCCCCCAGACCTTTGGCTGAGCAGACTCCCTGCTCCTGGCAGTGGAGTCAGTTAAAACCCTAGCTAGAGGGGCCTGGGGGCCTCACCCCTTCACTCCCATAGGCCTTGAGCTCTTCACCTAAATGAGGCCGTGCTCTCTCTCCAGGGCTCTGAACCCCGGCGGATGGGACAGTGTTTGAAGTTCAGTGAGAAGTCACAGTATATCCTCCTGCGTTCTAACAGATTTTGCTCAGATGACTCCTTATTTCACAAAGATCTTTTCCAAGGATTCCTGCCTCTGCCGTATGAAGTTGGGGTGGGAATAAATGAATAAATAAAATTTAAAAATCAGTTACACATTATTTAAACCCTAAGGCCCCATTCTATGCAAGAGCAAAATCTTAAATTATCACACACATATAAATCTCACATTGTGTGTGAGGGAAAGAGCATTGAGAATCTTCTTGGCTTCCCCGGCCGTCCCAAGTCCAGCCCTTGTAGGGTCAGGTCCTATCCTCCCTGGGAGATGCCCCCACGTTGCCCCAACTAGATTCCTGTGAACTCCACCTGCACTGGGACAGCAGCTCCTTGCCTGGCCTGCTCACCTTGCTTCCCTGACCATCCTCCACGGCCACCAGGTCAGGCTCCCCGAGCATGGGAACACAGCGCCAGTCCACTTCCCCGCAACTCAGAACCTTCCATGAGGGCAACTTCCCCGTCAGCTTAGCGAGGTCACATGTGGGGTCTGGCTGTGAGATGGGGGACAGGGCTCGACAAAGATAAGGCACGATGTTGAAGTGGAAACCAGATAATGAGGTAAGATGCAAGATGGGGAAGGCGTCAGGGATAGAACCACGAATGACCGTCCACATGTCCCCACTGCCCAGGCTGACAACAGGGCAGTCCTGGTGGCTGAACCTCTGGGGGAGCAGCCTCCAAGTCAAGCAATAGGATTCCACTGGTGTCCTGTGTTTTACCCAAACCATTGGAGCCTTTGATATTATCTGACCCTAAGAACCAGTCGGTATGAATGCATTTAGCTTATAAGCTTGGAAGTTACTTCAGAGCAAAGATCGCACCTTAGTCATTTCCTTTATTCTGAGCATTAGCAGAACGACTTGCCCAGAGTAAGAGTTCAAGCGACATCAGTGGCTGGGGGACCGTTTCCCCCGCATGAATATTTCCACAACTTGGTTGGCAGGGATTGGAACAGGAAGGCATTGCACACCGTCTTAGCTCCGTCAGAAGAATGCCAGAGAGCAGGGAGCTTAAACAGCAGACATTTATTTCTCACAGTTCTGGGGGCTGCAATCCAAGATCTTGCTGTTTGCGGAGGGCCTGCCTTCTGGTGTGTGGATGGCCACCTTTCTGCTCTGTCCTCACGCAGCAGAAAGAGAGCCAGGACCCTCCCTGGGGTCTCTCCCTGTAGGGGCACTGATCCCACTCATGGGGGCTCCACGCTCATGGCTTCATCACCTCCCCCAAAGCCTTACCTCTTAACACCATGGCATTGGGGTGTCAGGAGTTCAACGCATGAATTCTGGTGGGGAGGGCGCCCACTCAGCTCATGACACAGCAAAGCTGTCACACATATGGTGCACCTAGAATCAAAAGAAAGACAATTGCAACTATTGGCCAGGATGTGGGGAAGTTGGAACCACCGTAGACAGTGGGAACGTGAGCCGCCGATGCGTCCTCGGTAGGGAGCCAGAGTGATGAAAACATGTACCACAAAGCTTGTAAGACCAAGACTCATAGCACAATGCACAGGAGCCAGGAAGTACAAGATCCTGCTGGCCCATCAACCAGTGATGGATGAACGAGATGTGTCCATCCACAGGATGCAATACTATTTGACAATAGGAGGATCAAGGTGCCAACACACACGCAACACAGACGAGCCTCCGAAGCGTGCTGCTGCCGAGTGAAAGAAGCCAGACACGAAATGCTACGTATGAAGAGTCCAGTTTTATAAAATGTACAGAGCAGGCAAAGCTATAGAAACATAAAGTGGATTTCTGGTTGCAGGGGGCTGGGGAAGGGGAGCAGGGGTGGGAGGCAGAGCGAGGGCTTACCGGGAGGTTCAAAGTTTCTTTTGAGGAGGATGAAAATACTTAAAACTTAGGTTGTGTTGCGGGTTGCGTGGCTCTGTGGATGTACTACAACGACGGCCAGACACTGAACTGTGCAATTTAAATGACTTTTAGGGCATGGAATTATAGCTCGATACAGCTGTTGCAAATTCCAGGAGAGATGGGAAGAAAAAGAAAAGAATCCTACTTATCCACGGCCCCAGCGACTCAGTGAATCTGTTTCTCAGGACAGGAAGGTCCATTTACTGCAGGTGGGAGCTCAGAGTTCCCCTGACGGTGATGGGTGGGGAAGCCTAAGACACGTCCCCAGATATGCCAGGTGTGTGGGGCGGGGAGGGGAGTCGGGATTTCTGGGAGAGCCAGGATCTGGACACGCAGAATGTGAGCATAAACGGCAGCATGGCGTTCGGATCCATGGAGCTGGATGAGGTTCGGGAAGGAGGAAGAGAGACCCGGGCCAGGGATGTGGAGCCCAGTGACATTTCCACATGAGGCAGAGGGACTGGGGGACACCGGGGGGCTCAGTTGGTGAAGTGTCTGCCTTGGGCTCAGGTCATGATCTCAGGGGCCTGGGGTCGAGCTCCTGGCTGGGCTCCCCGCTCAGCGGGGTGTCTGCTTCTCCTTCTCCCTCGGTGCTCTCAACCTCTGTCCAGTGCTCTCAAATAAATAAATAAAATCTAAAAAAAAAAAAAAAAAAAAAAAAAGAAGAAGAAGAAGAGAGAATAGAAAGGGATCTGGGCCAGGAAGGAAAGTACGCTCATCAGAGTCACAGAGCCCCACAGACAAGATGGAAGCGGTGCTGAGTTCTGCCGACACAGTGTTATGTCAAGAGGCCTTATTAGGTAAGGACAGAGCGTGCCTTTGGGTGGCGCCCTGGGGAGAGCCCTCCCGGGGAAGGGGCGGGCGGGGGCCGCCGGAAGGACCCGAGCAGAGTCCGCCCTGGCCTGTGCTCAGGTGTCCCCAAGGCCGAAACCAAGGATGGGCTGGGCTTTCTGGAAGTTCTGGGGCTGGGGGTGGGGCAAGGCCCCCGCGGACGCCAACCCGCTCCAGCCTCCCCTTCCAGGGCATCTCCTGCTTCTGCCCAGAAAACGTTCTCAGCTCCTGAGGCCCTGCGGGAGTCCATCTGGGACACTCCCCGCCTTTCAGGCCGCTGGTTAGCAGCCGTCGTCCCGCCCTCCGAGTTCCTCTGGTCTCACGATGTGCCCGAGGCTCCAGGGATGGATGCAGGCGGACTTGCGCGCTTCTCCGACGGACGGGAGGAGCACGGTGTGGGCCGCTGCCGCGCATCCCTCAGGACTTGTAGAATTACCATCACAGCGTTTAAAATATCGTCTCTTAACCCCTCTTATTGCCACCAGTTTAGATTCTTATTCATCTATCGTATTCAGCACCAAAATTTCAAAAATAGTTAAATGAGTCAACTCTACACATGCTCACACACGTCACTGAAAGATTCATTTTCCTGGGATTTAATGAGTATCCCTGCATCCTATCATGGTGGGAAATGGCTGTTTCTATTTCTTCAGGTTAATTATTCCAATGAGCCTAACGTGATGAAGACGCTGGACACACACTCTCCCCAGGTAACTTTGGAAACAACGCAAAATTTCCTACACAGTCTTTGAGACCGACAAACCCAGGATGACCACCTCCGATTCGGTCCGAGCGTCTCATTTTGTTTTTGTTTTTTGTTTTCAAACATCTCATTTTGCAGAGGAGATGAGTCGTGGAGTTTTGGTCTGACCAAGGCCACGTGCCAATTCCCAGCAGGTTCAAGCTTAGAGCCCCCCCCCCCCCACAGCCTTGCCGGGCTGCGTGGATCTCGCTCCGTGAGAGGCCGTCCAAACAAGGTGGACGCGTAGGGAAGGGGGCGGGGAGGGTCTTAAGGAGAAGCAAAGGAGGCCACGCAGAGACTAAGTTTGAGAAAAGTGCAATCGAGGGCCCAAGGCACAGACCAGGGAAGGTAACAGATATTTGGTGTATGACCCTGTGTTCCCTGGAGAAACAGAACCAGTGGGATGTGTGTGTTTATAGGGAGAGATTATTCTAAGGAATTGGCTTAGAATATGCATTTAGAGGCTGGCAAATTTGAAACCAGTGGGGCAGGGAAGGAGGCTTCTGACGCCGAGAGGAGCTGATGTGGCATCTCAAGTCCAAATAGAGTCTGGAGGCAGAGCTCCTTCTTCCCTGAGGGATCTCAGGGCTTATTCTTCAGACCTTCAACTGATTGGATGAGGCCCACCTACATGGGGAGGGTAGTTTATTGAACGTCTACTGGTTTGAATGCTGATCTCATCTAAAAACAAAACAGAACAAACCACCTTCACAGAAGTGTCCGGAGGGGCGCGTGACCCCCAAACTGGGCACGGTGTGAAGTTGACGCAGGTCGTTCACAGCTGCATCAAGTGAAGATGGGACACCCCGTTTCTACGGTAGGTCTTGGTGATTCGCTTAGGCGGGAAGGTCAGCGTGCGGAGGCCGTGCGGTTATGTCTAAATGGTCAGCTGCAGCCCCAGACGGTCTGCAGTGCGGTGGGCTGGCTCCTCTGTCCCTGCCGGTCCTCGGCCGCACGCTCCCGGCCCTCCGCTCTGGGGGCTGCTCTCGGGCTTCTGGGCGTGTCTGCTTTCTGGTTGGATCGATCCTCAAGGCGGGTGCTCCTCCACTGGCTCCCTACCAGCCTCGTAATGAGCAGACCTGACCCTTAGCACGGCTGGACCTCAGATCTGGGAGCACGTGCTCTAGAACCAAACCAGGATGATGAGGATCAGTGGGACCCGCCCCCCAGGAGTGCCCGCCGCCTTTCCCCCTCCCCGGCCCCTGAGCTGGCTCCAGGTCGGCCCCAACCTCGCAGGCTCGGCGTCCCTCGGACCCATCCCGCCAGGGGCCGTGGGCTCTTGCCCCGTCTCCACATCGCTGGCCCCTCCGGCTTGTTTTCCATGAACTCCCTGTCCGAGTTTATCCCTTTTAGCCTCAAGGCGCAGCTCAACTTGCGACTGTCATGTCTAAGGACCCTCCTCAGTCCCTAAGGTAAGAGGATTACAGTGCAGAGAGGAAAACCTTGAGCCCGGGAGTCAGCTATGCGTTCCCCCCCCCCCCCCCCCCGGGCAGCTCAGCACAGCCCTGCGGCTCCCTCTCCATCCCGGCACTGCCCCACGCTGCCGGGCCCCCTTCGTCCTCAGGGCTCCCGACCCGCACCCCCACCTTGGCCCTGCATCCCTAGTCCAGGAATGGGGGGGAGGGGGCTTCCCACGACCCCACCCCCTGGGCAGAGGTGCCCTCTGCCTCCAGGAGAACGCGCTTCTCTCTCTACTGCTGAAAGCTGATGCTTTGGAGCCCAAGGAGGGAGGAAGAGCCCGCCCCCCAGACTGATCGAGACCCCCAGAAACCGATCGCCGTTGCAAACTAGCTCACTTGTCCTTGACCCGGGGATGAGCAGGTCTGTGGTTTGAGTGCCGGAGAAGCCCGGGGCCTGGGAACCGAGCCACAGGAAGCCCCCGCCCCGTGGAGGGCAGCCCACGGAGGCTTCCAGGGGCTGGCCCAGCGGTGAGTCACCCTGGCAAGCGAGACCCAGGTGGGTGACAGGATCAGAGCAGCTCCGACTCACCGCCCACCCTCTGCGGGCACCGGCACCCCCTGCCCTGCTGGGTGGGCGTACGAAATTGGGCCATGACTAATGGAGAGGCTGCCAGCCAGCCTGGGTACCTTGTTTTCCAGAGAAAAGTGATGTTTTGATTCTACTTTCCTTTCTCAGCTCAAAATGCTTCTGGATATGTAAATTGAGTCTGAGAGCCCTACCTACAGTTTCCAAATGGCCGAGACTGTATCTGAATCACAAAACGAGAAGCGACGCCAAGTGTGGCCTCCACCTGTATAACCAAGAGTTAGCCCGTGAGTAATTGCAAGAGCTGGCCTTGTTAGTGTTTCAAAGGAAGAGAATTGGATTAATCTGTCGTGGGAGACAGGTCTTCAGCGATTAAAATCTATTTCAAGGAGGAAAAACTGAGCTGGGACTTTATCCCCCGGCTTCCTGCTCTTGCTGAGCGCCCGTGGGCACGCGTGATCACAGCCCCGCCACGGTCAGACTAAGCGGGTGGGACGGCACTGCTGGCGATCGAATCGTTAATCCAAGCGTTCAAGTCTGCAGGTTGCTGGGCGTCTTTTCATGGTCGATGTCAAGGAAAAAGGCGGTGGTCTTGATCTTGATCCTTCGGGCTCAACTACTTGTTCCATGAAAGCAGGAACCCGTCTCTTACTCGCCAAACATGCAAACCCTCGACAGGACTCATTACATAAACGCATGAGCGGTGGCTGATCGTCCGCTGCTGTGCGGGGCGACACACTTGCTTCTTTGCCCCTGTTCTATGAAGGAAGGTCAAACGACCCCTCAGACACAGTGAGGGTTGTTGCCGGGTCCACGGCGGGCGTCCGCGGGCTCCCCCGGGCGGGGGGCTCCTTCTCCCCCCACCCCCGAAGCCCGCTTCTTCCCACTTCCATCACTCTTGCTTCCCATGTTCCCTCAGCCTCCGATCTCAGTCGTCCCAATCTTAATTTCTACGGCTGACTCATACTCTTCTTCAAGCTCACGTTTTCTTTCCCCTGAACTTTGCATAGGTCCTTTCCGCTCATTTTTTCACTCTTTCATTCACGGAATCCTCTCCCAGAGGCCTGGACGAGCCATCACTGCGCTGGGCGTTCCGTGTGCGCTCGCTCTCGGCCCGGTGAGGCCCGGGGGCAGCTCCCAGGGAGACGTGCAGAAGGTCTGAATCATGTGCTGTGGGCATGGGAAAGGCGGAGGGGGGGATTCTTTGACGATCCGGTGGGCAGGGCCTGGGGAGTCAGGAGAGGCAGGCGTGTGAAGGAAGCACTTGGGGAACTCAGGGAGGCAGGGGCGGGCAGGTGGTCGGGAGCAGGTGTGGCTGCAGGGGGCGGGGGGGGGGGGGAAGGCAATCTCCCAGCGGGCCCTGGGCCGGGCCTGGAGGCCTGAGTTTGGACTTGATGCCGCATGTACGTTTCCTGTTTGATGGTGGAATTTGAACTCCTACGTCTTCTAGCAAGAACTCACACCTCCGTCGAGAAAGGAGTGGTTTGGGATGCTTCTGACACAGACGCATCAGGGAAATGGTGCCGCCTTGCCACTTCCTGTGTTGACCACTTGTTAGCAAGGGTGCTGTTGGATCAACTAATTCACCTTCTTCGACTCTCAAGTCCTCCGGGGTGCCGCGCAGATACCAACACGCACTCCGTAGGGCGGTGTGTGGTGAGAGGGGAGGACGTTTGCAGGAGCGAGCTGCGGGCCCGCTCTCTCCCTGCCCAGCCCCAGCTCCCGGGGCCAGACCACCCACATTGCATCGGGAAAGAACACAAGGCTTAGCCCAGATAAGCCAGTACGGAGGGCCAGATGTCATTTCTGAGGTTTTTTAACTGAGTGGAACTTTTTATGCAGGAAAACAAGGTAAAAATTTCCCAAGGGGTTTCTACGAGATTTCCAGCACTTCCTAAATTAGCCCTGACCAGTAAAACCACGAGAGCAGACTTCCTGGCAGGGCCTGGCGCTTCCATTTCCAGTCCCAACCGAAAGCAGGAAGCATTGAGACAAGTAATAATTCAACTCTTCAGTTGGCTTCCAAAATTATCCACATTCAGGTCCCTTGGCATTTGCACCAAAGGTCAGGAGTTATTCTGATTTTATCTTTTCCAGGTTATCGACTCATTTTTGATGGAACCAATTGCAGACTCACTGGTCGCTGATGGAGGTATTTTTTTACGTGTCCCTTGGCACCCGCTGTGGGCTGAGCGGAGCCCCCTAGGATGAGCAGGAGCCCCCGCGCTCAGGCATGGGCAACCTGGCAAGAAAATCCCACTCTTGGGGTTCAGAGCACCTGAGTACAGATCCCAGCCCCGCCCGAAGCAAACTCTTTAAACTTGCTAAGTCTTGGTTTTTTATTCTATAAAACAAAGCAGTTCCACATTCACTGGGTGGCTACAAGAGACACATAAAAATGCATAAACATGAAATAACGAGTGCTGGCAAGGGTTGGTAGAAATCCGAATTTTTTTATTGCCGGAGGGAAGGTAAAAACGATGGGAAACAATACAGCAGTTCCTCTAAAAATATCACATGTCGGATTCCCAGCGGATCAAGGACCTCCGCTTCGGGATGCACGCGCCAAAGCTTTGGGAGGAGAGTCCTGAGACATAGATTTGCACACCTGTGTTCAGAGCACCGCGACCCACAATCGCTGAAGGGTGGTGTCAACCCACACACTCACCACCGGATGAGCAGATAAAGAATGTGATCCGTGCACACAACGCAAGTAGGATCCAGCCTCAGAAAGGAAGGCCAGGCCCCTGGGTGGCTCAGCCGGCTGAGCATCTGACTCTGATCTCAGGGTCGTGAGGTGGAGCCCTGTGCCGGGCTCCACACTCCCCGGGGACTCTGCGTGTCCCTCTCCCTCTGCTCCCCCTGCTTGTCCTCTCTCTCTCTCTCTCTCTCTCTCTCTCAAATAAATAAAATCTTTAAAAAAAAATGTAGGACATCCTGACACCTGTTGCAACATGGATGAACCTTGGGGACTTAGCCACAGAAACACCAACCCCGCGTGACTCCTTCACATGAGGTCCTTGGAGAGGCCACATTCACAGACACAGAGGGACGTGGTGGTGCCAGAGGCAGCAGGAGGGGGAAGGGGAAGTAGTGTTCAATGCAGACAGGATTCCAGTTTGGGGGGGGGGGGGAAGTCCTGGAGGTGGATGGTGGTGATGGTTGCACAACAATGGGCACGTCCTCAATGCCTCTGAAACGTACACTTAAAAAGGGGTAAAATAGTCCTTTTAGGTTATATTTTAACACATTTAATTTTTTAATGGGAAAGCGCCTCATTTTCACACAGTGTTGAACCACTATTGTTCTTCTGTGTCGGAAAGTCTGTGGCAATTCCATCTTAGGCTCCAGGCAAAGCGCACACGTCCGTGCCAGGGGGTCGCAGAACGTGTCACCTCGCTGGGCTGGCAGGCTTCAGTGCACGGAAAACCCTGGCTCTGTCGTTGAGGACACGAGGCCAGTCTGGCAGGTGTTGCGCAGTCGTGACCCAGCGTCCCGTGGTCATCGTGGCCTCTGGATCCCTGGCGGCCTGGAGACCCAGACCCGCCTCCGGCTGAGCCCTCTGCAAGCCTTATCTGGAGCTCACAGGCTAACAACTCACGGCGCCAGCAGTAGGTCGTCCCACCAACTTCCTACGGCCCTGTCCTCTCTCCCGGCCTTCGCCTGCTCTTCTTGGCCTTACCTGAGTGATTCTACCTCAGGCAATGCTCCGAGCACAGCTCAACGGGTGGAGAGGGGCATGTTTCCCCATTAGTGACCAGGTTTCCTTAGGGCGACTTAGGGTCCCGAGCATGACCGGGACACCCAGCAGGAGGGAGGGCGTGCTGGGGGTCAAGGACGGGACGGTCCTGGGAAAGGCCACTCCTTGTGAAGAAAGACTCTCGACGGTAGAATCGCCGGACCATTGATGCTCAACCATGACTTCACTTCCCTTTGGAAGACGTTAAACGCTTGGAGGCCGGCAGACAGTCATAGACGCTCAGACGTGCGCGGAGATTGTCCACTGGGTCATTTGACTTTGTCAAGTGCGGACAGGGTTCCGGTCTGGGGAGAGTTTTGGCTTTGGATTATCAGATAAGCCTTCACCTGTGCTTGCTGTCCACAGATAGAGGCCCCTCCTGAGAAAGCCCGTGAATCATCACCGTGTGTCGGTCGCAAGTAGTGATGCCATCCGAGCCCTGTGCGGGGGGCAGAGACCCTGAGGCTTCCTGAACGTGTTTGGGACTCCTCGGCTGACCCCTCCTCCTGTGAAGGAAGGGACGCGGAGCCGCGGCTGATGCCCAGGGGCTGTTAGGAGCGGGGGCAGCAGCTGCTCCAGGAACCCCGTGGGCCCCGTCCTGCGTTCCAGCCCCGGGCCCCTGCCCCACACCACAGAGGGCAGGAATGGTCTGTGAGCCGCGGCATAGTGCGATGGCGCGGTGCTTCCAAGACTGAGTCTAAAGGATGCCGACTTCCCTTCCTCCTCCTACTTCCTCCCTGCCCCCTACTCCCCGACAACCCCAGAAAAGTAAGCTGCAGGTTGTGAGCCGCCCGGTGATGGATGGAAGCCTCCTACCACCAGCCACATGCTGGAGAAACGCATTCGCCAGCCCTGGCCAACAGCTGTCACCGCGGTTTCAAGCCTCCCTTGGATGTCTGCGGTTTGGGATAGCTGTTACGGGGCAGCACGTAACTAATACAAACACCACCAGTGCCTTTCTGGTTGGCTCTGGTGCCCTCAGGTTGTGCCAGCTTTGAGGGTCTCAGTCACAATAGCCTTTGACTCCCGAGTCAGTGGGGGTGGCGCTCGTTAAAGCCAAGCCCATTGCTTCTTCGCAGAGTCCTGAGGGCCTGTGTGTCTTTCCTTAACTCTCCAGTTGTTGTTGTTTAAGATTTTACTTATTTATTCATTAGAGACACAGGCAGAGGGAGAAGCAGGCTCCCTGCAGGGAGCCCGACGAGGGACTCGATCCCGGGACCCGGGGTCACGCCCTGGGCTGAAGGCCAAGGCAGGCACTAAACCGCTGAGCCCCCCAAGCGTCCGACTCTGTAGTTCTGGCCCTTGTCCTGTGACCAGAAGAGTCAAGGGCACCTGCAGACTGAGACGTGGACCTGGGCTTCCAGCGCCAGGAGGTGCCGTCCTGACCCCATTTCCACCGCTTGTGCTGAGGGAGTGAAGCGTGGCGAGAGGAGCCAGCGGGCCACACAGACACGACTGCAAACTCTGGATCTAGCCACTTACAGGCTTCCCAGCGTCTCTGTGAGGCTGTTCCCTTAGCTGTAAAAGGGGAAAGAATAACTCGCAAGGTCATGGTGGGGATTGAAAAAGATGTCAAAGGAGAGCCCTGGGTGTGAAAGAGGTGACGTCCTAGTGCTTTGCCGACGCACACAAACCGCCCTAAGCTTAGTGCCTCTGGGCATCCTCATGGCTGTGAGGAGGGGCTGGCGCGCGGCTGGGCCTTGCGTGCTGTGCTGTTGGCCTCAGCTCGTCCATGCAGCCTCGTTCAGCTGCAAGGTCAGCGGGCTGGGGGTCACATGCCTGGCAGTTGGTGCTGGCCTCGGTTTTTCTCCATGTGACCGTACATCCTCCAGAGGATGAGGCAGGCATTCTTCCTCGGTGGTCTCAGCGCAGAGTTTCAAGTGGTGAAGGCAAAAAAAAAAAAAAAAAAAAATCACAAGATCTCCTAGGGCTTAGCTTCTGGGGCTTGCAAAATCCCAGTTCCAATCATCTCACTGAGGGCTACGGTCTTGGTCCGTCACAGGATGCTCTCGCTTCCAAAGGTAGGAGGGAGACGCTGCAGAGTCACGTTGCAAGGACACACACACACACACACACACACACACACACTCTGCTTTGGAAGGAATCGTGCCTGTATTTCACAATCCCCCACGAGCACGCAATAAGCTATGTCTGTACCATTTTTTCCCCTTGAGGTTACCAGAGTGGCCATCACCCGAACACGGCCCTGGAGCCTGCGTGACATTCACTTACATCCCCACTTTGAAGAGCTATCGGCAGGATCTCAAGACGGTCACTGAGCCCCTCTGAGGCTTACAGCATCTGCAACTTCTCTCCCACCTCCTCAGGTGGAGCTGCTTTCTCAGGTCTTGGACTCTCCCCTCCGGCGCCCTCGGTTCTCATGTACAGTCCTCAAACTGAAAGCGGAACAGGTGGAGGTTGGCCACCTGGTCCAGGAATGGCTTCGGGATCCCTGACCCAGGCCCCTGCCAGCTTCCCGTAGGAGCCCCCCACCCCACCGCCGTGAGGAGCCCTGTACGCCGCGTTGGCCTGGCGGCTGTGAGGAATGGCCCCAGGACCACCACGTACCTATAGCAGAGGAGCACGGGGAATAAGCCAGTTTCTGAGTTCGGGTTCTCCAGCCTAGACCTAAAACAGCATCCTTACCTCTGTGAGGAGAAGGGGGCATAACCTGCAACAAGGAGAAACAAGTACAGAACACGGAGCCAGAGCAGCGCGGGGGCGGGGTGGGGGGCAGCGTGTGTTTGCGGTGTACCTTGCTTCCTAATGCTCGTCGGGAGATGGCCCAACTGCCTTCCTGGACTGGAGCGATCCAAAAGCGATCCCAGCCACCCCAGGGATAAAGGGAGGTGGAGAAGTCTGGAGGAGCTGGGGTCATCCCCGGACGGGAGGCCACCTTCCACGTTTGGGGCAGAGGACCTTCGGTTGCACCCTGGCCTCACTCTAGGGGACAGCGCAGTGGGTGAGGGGCCTCTGTGCCCTGCGTACGATCCCCCACGGGCGTCGGACAGCCCGCCCTGCTGTGCAATGTTCCCCTGAGGAAGAAAGCACCCGGTGCTTAGTGCCCCACCCCACCCAGCCCTGGGGATCAGGTGGGGGACACCCAGCCTGCGACCGCCTGCCCCAGCTCACACCCTCTTTCAGATCCTCAAAGAGGCCCCTCTCCTTCTGCCTTGGGAACTCAGAGCCTCCGTTCCTGCCATTGGGAGCGTTCTCCCCTCTTTCCACCCGGTTAACTCTCGCCCATCCTTCCATCCTCCGTGCAAAGGTGCCTTCCCCGGGGGGCGCGGTGATGGACCCCCGGCCACATAAAGTCCCTTTGTTTTGTGTCGTCCCGTAAGAAGTCATTTTGCGTGGTAGCCTTCTTGGGGCAGTGATGCAATCGCTTATGTGATGTTTTGATCAATCCTCATCTCTCTCATGAGGCTCTACGCTCTTTGAGAACAGGAACCGAAGTGGTCTCGTCTCAACTTCCTATTGGCAGCACCTGGCATTGTCCTTGGTGCTTAGTGATTGTCTGATGAAGGAAGGAAGGAAGGAGCAAACTGAGGAGTGCGCCCCCCTGGTGGTCTGCAGCCTCCCCGCGCCTGCCCTGTGGGGGGCAAAGGGGCAGGGCCCTTCCCAGGAGGCCGGGGCCCATCTCTGAGTCCCCACTTCCTTGCAGGCTTCAGCCGGAGCCCAGGGAATGCTGCGTAAACCCCGCTGGCTGCCTCACATGCCCCGGGTGCCAGACTCAGGGCCACCCAAGCCTCGGGCCGCAATCCCACCGTGGGGTTGTTGACTATCTTCCTTGGTCCCTGCGGCAACGCACTGAGAAGGACACGAGGGGAAGTCAGGGGCGCAAAGCGGCGTCCGAGGCAGGCGACCTCATGGTCCAGATGCCCCCCCCCCCCCAGGCCAGGCGCAACCTCCTGTTGGCTGCTCTTCCAGACGCTCTGGCCAGGCGGCTGCGGGGCCCTGGCCCTGGAGGAGCTCGTGTCCACCATCCAGAGCCTGCTCGTGGCTCTGAGGGTCGCTGTGGCACCCCGAGGGGCTGGGCCGGGCTGGCGTAGTCGCCAGACCCTGGACCAGATCTCTGTCTGGGCCTAAGTGCAGCCCCGTGCCCCTGGCAGCCTGAGCTGCGCAGGGCGGGGACCCGGGAGCCGGCCGGGCAGCTGGAGCCAGTGTCCCGGTCCTGCGGGGCCGTCGAAGCACAGCCCGCACAGCGCTGGGCGCCCCCCAAACAGGCCGAGACTCCGCCCGGAGCTGTTGCTCCGGAAGGTGATGTCTGAGTGGGGGTGGCCGCGTGGGAGAGGAAACCGTGGGGAGGAAACTGTCCCCTCACCCTCAGATCGGGAGAGCGGGGAGTGCACAGCCCGAGGAGCTCGCCTGCCCTAGGGTGGGGGGTAGACGGCCAGCAGGGGGCGGTGGTGACCGGGCGCACCTGCTGGCCTGAGCTGGGGACCACTGTGTAGGGCCTGGGGAGGAAACCGAGGCAGGCCCTGGGTGCGGGCCGGTGCCAGCCAGTGAACGGGGCTGCGGTCCGGGGTCCCCCCACCCAGGGTGGGCTGGTGTGGGTGGGGAGACCCGGGGCCCCCGCGGGACCTGGGCATTCCTGCTCAAGGCGGGGGCGGGCGGGCCAGGAAGGCGGGGTGCAGAGGGGTGACATTTGGGCCGTTTGAAGTCCGTGTGATTAACACCCTCTTGCCAGGGAGGAAGGTGAGGCTCTTCCAGGCAGAGAAGCGGCCACGGCGGAAGCCTCTGTGGTGGCAGGTGCGGGAGGAGGGAGGGCAGGTGACAACTAGACAGCGGGCTACCCGTGCAGGGCCGCCTCGGCGACAGGGGCCAGCTGTGCCCGTCTGCACCGGCGCCTGCAGGACAGGCCGTCGACACACGGTCGTCAGCGTGGGGCCGCGGGGGGAGGCCAGGCCCTTCCTCCGGGTGGGGAGAGGATGGAGCCTGCAGCCCCGGATGGAGGGCAGGGACGGACAGAGGGATGGGGACAGCTTGCCCCTCCCTGACCCCCGGGTCTGGACCAGGCTCCTCCTGCAGACAGGGAGAGGGTGGGGCCCGCAGCCCCCGATGGAGGGCAGGGACGGACAGGGGGACGGGGACGGCCTGCACCTCCTGACCCCCGGGTCTGGGCCAGGGCCCTCCTGCGACAGGGAGAGGATGGAGCCCGCAGGCCCAGACGGATGGCAGGGATGGACAGAGGGACGGGGACGGCCTGCACCCCCCGACCCCCAGGTCTGACCCAGGGCCTTCCTGCGGGCGGGGGGAGAGGATGGAGCCCGCAGCCCCGGACAGAGGACAGGGATGGACAGGGTGACGGGGACGGCCTGCCCCCCCCAACCCCCAGGTCTGGGCCAGGGCCCTCCTGCAACAGGGAGAGGATAGAGCCCACAGGCCCAGACGGAGGGCAGGGATGGACAGAGGGTCGGGGACGGCCTGCACCCCCCGACCCCCAGGTCTGACCCAGGACCCTCCTGCGGGGCAGGAGAGGATGGAGCCCGCAGCCCCGGACAGAGGACAGGGACGCAGGGACGGACAGAGGGATGCGGACAGCCTGTACCCCCCGACTCCCAGGTCTGACCCAGGGCCCTCCTGCGGGCGGGAGAGAGGATGGAGCCCACAGCCCTGGACAGAGGACAGGGATGGACAGGGTGAAGGGGACGGCCTGCCCCCCCTGACCCCCGGGTCTGGGCCAGGGCCCCCAGTCTCCCCCACCCTCTGGGGTGTCTCTCCCCCGACTGGTGCCACAGTTGGCCATCTGTCCCCCGGATCCCACCGAGATCCCTGGGAACCTGCCAAACTTTAGTTTGTGTTTCTGGGTCCACGACTAGGTCATCCATGTGGGAACCTGGCAGGCAGCGCACACTCAGCGAAGAGGGGGGCACAGGTGGATGAGGGTTGCAGAGGGGCGGGGTCGAGGGGCTGGGAGTGCCCAGGTAGCCTGTGGGCAGTGGGGGTGCCCAGGTCCAGGAGTGAGAGGGGGGAGGTGGGCGGGAGGGGCCATGAGCAGCAGCCAGGCCACCCGACTTTGAGGCCCCAAGAGGGACCCATGGCACATGCGGAGAAGCAGAGTCAGGAGCGTGGCCTGTGCTCAGGAGGGCCCTGGTCACCAGCCCTGGGGTGCCCGCGGGAAGCCGAGGTCGGGGACGGGAGGGCTGGGCTGCCCCCACCACATCGTTGGCCCTGAGGAGCAGCGCCTAGCCCCGGGGAGCCAGAGACTCGGAGGGGCTGGGGGTGCGGAGGGCTGGGGAGCCAGAGGGCTGGGGGGTGGAGGGTTGGGGGT
Organism: Canis lupus dingo; assembly: GCF_003254725.2. NCBI lineage: Eukaryota > Metazoa > Chordata > Mammalia > Carnivora > Canidae > Canis > Canis lupus. Next base: position 1,568,003 of record NC_064260.1, read on the forward strand.
TGGAGAGCTGAGGGACGGAGGGTTGGGGGGTGGAGGGCTGGGGGTGCGGAAGGCTGGGGGTGCAGAGGGCTGGGGCGGAGGGCTAGGGGTCGGAGGGGTTGGGGAGGCCAGAGGGCTGGGAGTCGGAGGGCTGGGGGGTGGAGGGCTGGGGGGTTAGAGGGCTGGGGGAGCCAGGGGTCTGGGGGTCGGAGGGCTGGGGGGTGGAGGGCTGGGGGGTTAGAGGGCTGGGGGAGCCAGGGGTCTGGGGGTCGGAGGGCTGGGGGGTGGAGGGCTGGGGGAGCCAAGGGGCTGGGGGGCGGAGGGCTGGGGGGTGGAGGGCTGGGGGAGCCAAGGGGCTGGGGGGCGGAGGGCTGGGGGGTGGAGGGCTGGGGGAGCCAGGGGGCTGGGGGGCGGAGGGTCGGGGTCCGGCGGTGGTCACCTCGCGTCAGGCTTGCGTGGAGCGAGGGACAGAGCGGCCCGGAGCCTGGAGCTGCAGGAGGAGCCTCAGGCCCGGGGACGAGGGCAGGGATGTGGGGGCCGGGGGGCCGTCAGCTGGGGCTCCTGGGCGGGCTGGGCTGCGGGGTCACCCGAGAATGGGGTGGCCCAGGGTTTGTCGGGCTGACGTGACCAAGGCGGGTGCGTGGCCACCACTCTGCTCACTGCGTGGGGAGGTGACCGTGGGGACAAGAGGCGCAGGGCCGTGGGGGCCGCAGGGGGGGTCTGGGGAGGGCGCAGGGCTTCGCCACATTGCTGGACGCCAGGAGGGCAGCCTGAGGAAGCCCACGGTGCAGTCGAGGGCAGGGGTGGGGTGGGGACCGTCCTGAGAGGCCGGGGAAGAGCAGTGGCATGAAGTCGGCGCAGCTGGAGATGGCCCCACGACGTCAGCCAAGACCTTTGGCAGCTCGGGCTGAGGTTTCTGGCAAAAGCCACGTTTCAGTTCATGGAAGGTCGAGTGGGAAGTGTGGACGCAGCGCGAGGGTTCCTGTGTCAGGGGCACGCGGGCGTCCCCACCGGCCCCACCCGGCCCCACCCGCCCGGCGCCCGCCGCTCCTCGGGGGCTCTGGTCCGTGCGTAGGACCCGCTGGCCGCAGGCCCCTCTGCTCTTCCCCTGCACCCCCCCCCAGGCGGGGACAGAAGCCAGGCCTGCCCTCCCTGGACGGCGTGGACGCCTGCCCCGCGCCCTGGGTCCCTTGTGACCACGCAGGCGGCGTGAGGCCCCAGGGCCACCGCAGGCTGCGCTTGGATCAGGAGCCGCCGGGCAGCGAGCGCCCAGATACCGGGGGGCGGGGGGGCCGGGTCGGACCTGGAGACGCGGTCGCTCCTCGTCACGGCTGGCGTCTATTTTGGGGGAAGCAAATCTTGTCTGGATGTAGTCACAGAACTTTAGAAAGGCCTTGAGGCAGAAGTTTGAGGTGCTTTCCTGGGAAAGGGAGGGGGAAGCAGACACCTAAAGGCTTCGGGTATTTGCTTCGGGTCCTGAGAGCCTGTGGCTGAACCCGCAGCCCCGACGGCGGTGGGATTTCGTGGGTCGCCCCCCAGCTGGGCCGCTACATGGGATGCGCGGCCTGTCACAGGGGCAGGGACCCGGCGGCCGTCCCAGACCGAGGCCAGGGCTCACGGAGGGCACATCGCGGGCGGGGACGGACGGGGAGGGGGCATGTCTGCAGTGGGGCGCAGCAGCCACCGTGGGGGCCCGGGTGGGGGGGGCCACGGGCAGCCTGTTGGACAAAACGCCAGCTGTTACCCTCCAGGGACACGGACTTCGACATTGTGTGCACCCGGCCGGGCCGTTGCAGAGGGTGTCCGGGGTAGCACGGGCCAGGCCCCCCAGGACCTCTGTGCTCTTCACCGGGCACCTGTCATCTCCAGTGCGTCAGCTGGGGGCTGTGAGGCCTCAGAGCTCACTGGGACCCCCAGGTGACCCTGCAGCCTCTCCTGTCCCCCTGCGTCTCCCTGCACCACCCCTGCCCCAAGACCCCCTGCGGAGACATGCTGTGGTCCCTGTGAGGGCAGCTCAGCGGGCACAGGAGGGGACGGGAGGGGACGAGAGGGGACAGGAGGGGTCGGGGGGCACAGGAGGGGACGGGAGGGGACAAGAGGGGACAGGAGGGGTCGGGAGGGCACAGGAGGGGTCGGGAGGGGACGGGAGGGGACAAGAGGGGACAGGAGGGCACGGGAGGGGACGGGAGGGGTCGGAAGGGGTCGGGAGGGGTCAGGAGGGGCCGAGAGGGCACGGGAGGGGATGGGAGGGCACAGGAGGGGTCGGGGCAGGGGCAGGGGAGGGGTTGGGAGGGGACAAGAGGGGACAGGAGGGGATGGGAGAGGATGGGAGGGGTAGGGAGGGCTCAGGGGGGAACAGGGGTGTCGGGCAGGAATGGGAGGGGTCGGGAGGGGACAGGAGGGTACGGGAGGGCACGGGAGGGGATGGGAGGGGACGGGAGGGGAGGAGCGGCCGCCTCATGGGTTCCTGCTGTCCTCTCACCACGACACCTGTTACCAGTGACAGCTATGTCCGTCGCCCTCCCCGTTGAAGAAGCCCATAAAGAAAAGGGTTCTCGGCAGAGGGCAAGAGGTGGGTCTGGAAGCCTCGTCCGAGGGCAGCGTGCTTCCGGCCCGCCCGCCTCCCCACGCCGCGCGCACGCTACGGCCGGCTTGCCCTCGTGGGGCTCTGGGCTTTGGCACAGGTCGCCTGCCTGCTCCCGCGGCACCCACTGACACACACGCTTTGGGATGACACTTGTGCACGTGTGGAACCGACGCTCAGAGAGGGGAGGCCGCTTGCCCGGAGTCCCGCAGAACGTGGCGCAGCAGAGGTTGGGTTCCAGGCTCCAGCCCGCGCAGCCCTAACCGTTGCCCATCCCGTTGCCGAGCAGCGTGGCCCTTCCCCGCCACCCCCAGGGGCTGCCCTGGACCCCTGGCCACGGAGCCAGCAGGACGGGGACGCACCGTGGCTTTGCCCTGAATTCTGCTGTCGGCAAGTGAATCCGTGACCTGAGACTGGGTCACGTTGGAAAGTGGGCAAAGTGACGGAGGAACAGATCTCCCACAATGTGCCAAGAGCACTGGGCAGTGCGGTTCTCGGTCGCTGGAGGGCGGCATGGCCGGGGGTGGGGGGGGCACCTCCAGCCAGGGAGGGGGGCTGATCCTCCTTCCGCCGCTCCCCGGGTGCAGGCAGGGCGAGGCATCTCATCCCCCGGGCCTCGGTCTACCCTCTTCACAATGTCCTGATAAATACCCACCATCCTCGCGTAAGCTCGGATAGGATGAGTGGGGTCCCTGACAGGTGCAAGCGATCCCCCGTGATCACGCCACGGCGCAGGGTGCACCGGAGATCCAGGAGCCCCGAGAGGTAAACGCGTACCATGCAAAGAGCGAGACGGAGGACTATGAATTGTGTCCAGTTGCAAAGAGCAATTAAAAGAAAAACTTATCTCGGGGCCCCTGGTGGCTCAGGGGTGGAGCATCTGACTCCGGCTCAGGTCATGATCCCGGGGACCTGGGATCGAGCCCCACGTCGGGCTCCGTGCTCGGCGTGGCTCCTGCTTCTCCTTCTGCTCCCCCTGCACGCTCTCTCTCTCTCTCTCTGTCTCTCTCTGTCTGTGTCAAATCAATAAATAAAATCCTTAAAAAATTGTTTTAAAACCTTTTCTAATTGATATTTTTAGTAGCATCAATGAGTCTCGGTACAGCGGCATGGTTTTAACGCGCGAGCATAGCTCTGTCGCGACGTTACCCAAGGGACTGGTATTCGTATTTGTGAAAGAAAATTGCCAACCTAAGTAACGGCGTCGGTTACGGATGAGTGTGATTAACAGAGTGAATGCCCGCCGTGGACGCGAGGGGTCTGTAGGCCACCGCAACAATCACGTTGGCGCCCATGGGGGCCTCTGGGACGGACGGAGGGGGCCGGTGCCCTGGGGGTCTGAGCCCTCCTTCCAGCGGCCTGGGGGGTGGGGGGGGGTCCCCACTTGAGGACAGACTGAGCTGGATGCGGCCAAGGACACATGTGGGGTCGGAGGGCTTGTTCCAGAAGCCCTTCCACGGAGCGAACAAGGTGGGAGCCGGGGACACAGAGGACGGCGGGCCTCGGGGGGACGCAGGGCCACACGCACACACCTGTGCTCTCAGGGCACTTCTGGGCTGAGGAACGCTGAAGCCGGGGCCGGGGGCCAGTCTGCCGCCCCCAAGGGGATGAGTGTGCCCCCAGCTTCCTGCACCCCCTCCCACCCCTTCCCCTCTCAGCCACGTCTGCTGTCCCCCATCCTGCTTTGCTCCGCGCCAGTGACAATAGTCTCCAGGCTGCGTTTCCCAGACGTTCAGAAGGTGTTTTCCCGGGCGGACACCTTCGGGACGCGGGAGGAAGTCCAGCAAGCACCGGGGGGGAGGCCTGCTCCGGTCCTGGGGCCCGGGGCCCAGTGGGAGGAAAGGTGGGCAGGCTGCGCGCTCGCGGCTGGCTCTCGGAGGGCGCACGGGGCCTCGGGGGTCTCTAGGCTGCAGCGGGGGCTCCTGCGCGGCGGGCTGGCCGGGACCAGATCAGGACAGATGGCGCCGTCTCTGTGGTGACACCGTCCTGCGGCCGGAAACACAGACGCATGAAGAGATGGTGCCAACCGAGGAGAGAGGGTGAGGACCCAGGACGGGCTCACAGAGGCAGGGGGCGGGGGGGGGGAGGGCTCCACCCCCATCGTGGCTCAGGATGTCCAGCAGGTGCAGGTGACCAAGGGGCCAGCAAATAGGACTCCATGTGGGTGCGGAGGGAACGGGGCTGGGGAGGCAGGTGACGAGGCCCGCGGCCTGTGCCCCCCCGCTGGGCTCTGCCGTTCCTAAGCCGGGGGCTTTCCAAGGCGCGGCCAGTGCCTGGCGCTGGGGGGCAGCAAGAGGTCTCCACCTGGGGTCCCTGCGCGGGCGGGGCCTGGGGCTGGGGCCTGGAGGCTCGGCCGGGCAGGTGCTCCCGGGCCAGGAGGACGGGGAGGGCAGGGAAGGGGCTGGGGCACAGGGAATCCGCCTGGGGCCACTGGGCGGAGTGGGGATCCGCCCCCGCCCCCCTCCCTGCTTCCCTCCGGTTCCAGCCCAATGCTTATCTGTAGATCAAGCACGCACGAGGCCAGGATACACATCTTCTGGGGCCTCCAGAGAGTTGGAAACCACATCCGTACCTTGGCTTCTACACGAGGGGAACTGCCCAGCGCTGGAGGACGCCTGGGCTCCACCACCTGCCTCCGCTTCCTCCCAGCAGCCTCCGCTTAACGTGGCAGGATCTGGGCTCTCCTCCCGGCCTGTCCACATGCGCCGGCCCGGCCCTCCTCACTCCGCGTCCTGTTCCTCTGCAGGATCCAGCCCCCCCTGCCCCCCAAAGCACAGCAGGCCCTCGGTGCACACGGGGTGCCGCGCACAGCCCTGGCGCCTGGTCTTCCTGTGCGGGTCCTCACCAGGCTGCCCCCCCCCAGCCCACCCGTCCGTCTGTCCCTCACGCGGGCTGCCTTCCTCTGCCAGCAGCAAGTCCAGAAAGGGTCAGAGAGGGAATCTGCTCAGGACAGGGACATCTGATCCCAGAGGCTGGAGTCCCGGAGAGCATGCTCCAGAATGTGGCCTCAGTTTCCCCCCCTCTAGGCCAGGGAGCCGTGCTAGGTTGGGCAGGTGAAGTGCTGAGTTTCTGGCTCTGGCTCCCGCCGCCGCGCAGGGACCCTGAGCTAATTTCCGGCCCCGGGACATGGCCTTGCTGGGCTGGGCAAGGGGAGGCTGTTGCTCAGCGGCTGTCACCCGCCAGAGGCCAAGGTCCGAGAGGCCCGGTGGGCACCGCGGGGGCGGCGACGGCGGTGCCCCGGGAGAGGGCCACGGAGCACAGACCGGCAGGGACTCAGCTGCGGGAGTTGGGTCGAGGAGGGAAGGGGCAGGTTATCAAGGTCGGGCATGGAAGGAAGCTCCGGTCCCCGCAGCCCCAGGCGCTGAACGGCAGCCACGGCCCTGTGCTCCTCAGGGTCCCCTGAGCTCCTCCCGGCCCAAAGGGGAGCCGGGGACACGGGTCAGGGGCTGGGAAGGGCCCAGTGGGAAGGGCAGGGCTCCGGCGCACGCTCAGAGGCGTCTTGCCATCACCACCCCTCGGGATGGGCCTCGCCCTGTCTCTTTTCTGCTTGAGGCTTGTCCTTCCCCAGATACCAGGAGTCACGAAATTCCCCTCGTCTTTCCCTGTGGTTCCCCAGGGTGCCCCGGGGTCCCTCTGAGGTCATCCGTCGCAGGCACGGCGTAAAGGCCTGCCCGGAGCAGTGACGGCATCCACCGGGGATCCGACATCGTGCCCACCTCAGACCCCGCTCCCTGCCATTTCGGACCCTGGCGCAGACCTCCGGGGGCCTTCGGACCGCAGTGACCATGAAGAGACGCGGCTACGTGTCATTTCATTGCGGAAACTGCAGCCGAGTCCCGTGTGAGCAACACCCACCCATCGCCCGTCCGAACGGGGCCTGCAGGCAGGAGCCCTGACAGCCCGGTCACCGCACCGCCGGCCCAGGTGCCGACACAGGAGCGAAGAGCATGGATCCCGTGCCAGCCGGGGCAGCAGGAGCGAGGGCCTCATGTGCGGCCTGGGGGGCACATGCGCTAGGCCCCGGCGTCTGCTGCCCGGGGTGCTGGGCAGGACGGTGGGGGGGCAGGATGGCAGCAAGCCCCTGTGGCAGGCTTGAGCCTGTGCGCTAGAGGGGAAGCCCTGGGGAGCCCCGGCGGGGTTCACACAAGGGAGGACAAGGTTCGGTTTGTTCTGTGGAAGGACTGATGGCCCCAGGGGCGCCGGGTGGCATAGGTGAGGGGGGAAGACCGAGGCACGGGCCCAGGGGGGACACGGGCCTGGGGAGGCTGCCCTGGTGTGGGGGGCAGACGCAGAGCCCACACACAGCAGCACCGACTGACATGCCTGCATGGCTCACTTATAATTCTTTCAGCTTCCGGGACCCTCAACAACGACTCCCCTTGTCCCATTTTCTGGACGATGTCCCTGCCTGTCCCCCACCCCCCAACCACAGGAGAGAATCAGGGACCCACAACACCGGACTGGGCCTCTCTGTACGGAGTTGGCATCAGGAGAGTCGGGGGGGGTGCGTTGAGTTTAAGAAATGCTCAGCCTTGGGGCACCCGGGGGGCTCAGTCGGTGAAGCATCCGCCCCCTGCTCAGGGCATGATCTCAGGGGCCTGGGATCGAGCCCCACATTGGGTTCCTTGCTCAGGGGGGAGCCTGCCTTTCCCTTTCCCTCTGCCTTGCTCCCCAGCCCCGTGCTCGCTCACTCTCTCTCATAAATAAATAAATAAATAAATAAATAAATAAATAAATAAATAAATAAAATCTTTAAAAAAATACACCGAGCTGTGGCAATGAGGCACACGTTGCACTGGTCTACGGGAGACGAAGGGTGAGGGATGAGCAGGATGTGCACATGCACGTGTGTGTCTGTGTAGAAGGGAGCCAGAGACAGAGCTGAGCTAGCGCCTATCGGTTCAGAGAGTGGCCTTGTACCTCGTGGCCCCAGCGCTGTTGCGTCCTAGCTTGCCAGAGGTGATCCCTGGGACTGGCCATCGGTCTCCTCCATCTGACCTCCCCATAGCACTGATCTCACTACCATTTAAGGCATCCTGGGGAGAGTGTGCAGGCCCAGCATCCAGAAACCCTGGGTCCTCACCCTGCTCACCCAATGATGCTCTGAGTGACACTGAGGAAACCACTTCCCACTTTGACCCAAACTTCCCCTTCTCTGACTTGAAGGCTGGGCATGGATCATCCCCGAGACCCAGGCCCTCAGGCCTCCACAGCTCTGTTGTCAAGACCCCAGGCCTGAGCTCTGACCGCTGGGTCTGGGTGCCAAGCAGGGGCTCACGCCATCCTTGTGTATCATGCTCAGGACGCCTGTGATGTGGATGTGTGCACATTGGCCTGGATCACTGTGTGGGCCATGCACTGCACAATTCCAGAAGATGCTGGTCCCGCAGACCACTCTGCACAGCAGCCCCAGAACTGGGTGCTCCGGAGGCCTCACTGCCACTCCTCACGGGACAGCCTACTTTATAGCAGCTGTGAGAGCAGAGGAGGGGCGGCTGGAGGTGTGATGTCAGGGATCCTGCTGCACCGGCCACTGGACGGTGAGCCCGGAGCCCTTGTCCCAACTTGGTTTCTAACCTGTCTAATCAAGGGCCTTCCCTCCCTGAGACCCATATTTTATTTTATTTTATTTTATTTTATTTTATTTTATTTTATTTTATTTTATTATTTTATTTTATTTTATTATTTTATTATTTTATTTTATTTTATTTTATTTTATTTTATTTTATTTTATTTTATTTTATTTTATTTTTTTGAGACCCATGTTTTAAAGGTGCACAATGAGGTGATCTTTATGGCACCTGCCTGCATGGGCTCTGCAGTAATGATTGCTCAGAATGGACTTCCTGTGAGTATAGCCGCACATTCTAAGGAGTCTTAGGGTCAAGTTGCTCCCCCAGTAGCTTGGGGACATCGTTTGTTGTGCCTAATATCCTGCCAGAAATCCAACCCGTCGTCAGCTGGCGGGGACACCCGGGGAACAAGCCAGGCATTGCGGTAGCCCTAACCCACACACGGGGAAGAAGACATTTTCTCAGTGGCCTCTCCATTCCCACTGGCTGTGTAGACTGTTTGAGGCCTGGGTCCATTAGCACTTAGAGGCAGTGACTCCCCTGTAACTCGCTCCAGCCCTGAGAGCTCACGGCGCTGCAGAAGCACACGGACTCACAGGTCAGCTTGGATCCCTTGAGGTGCTTTCCATCCTAGAGGACTCTGTGGGGATATTTTACTAGCACTTTGTTGCTATTAGCCTCCAATAACAATAGCGACAGCTGGGCAAATCTCTTTGTTCATTTCACCGATGGATATGAGAGACCGAGCTCCGACGCCCCAGAGAAGAGCCATCTGTGGGGATGGATTGAGCAGCTGTGATGCAAACTTGCTTATCGAGGTTGCACTGTGTGCTTGGCGTCTGTTTCATTACCTCCCATTTCCTACTTATAATGTAATGGCCAGCCTTTTCCTGTTACCCAAGGGTAGCAATTTCCACCTTAGACAACATATTTCTTACATATCCTTTGGTAATCATGGACAACTTGATGATTTCCCCTTGTTCTCTGTACAAGAGCGTCCTGTGCTGTCTCAAACAGAAATGCCAGACTAGTGTCTTCCCCGTACACAGGAAACCTGTGACCAAAGCTCTGCTCAGCAATCTGGGATTGCACATCTCACATGGCGATGAAATTGGGCTGGTCTTTAAATGCTAGAAAGGGACCACTTCCCAGGGTGCCCCTGGGTCACTCCATTTTAAGGAAAAAAATCCAGGCCACTAACCAACTTCTCAGAGGGGCAGATCTTCCTGGGAAGGAAATGTATTCTCTATAGACATAACCCCCATTCAGTTTGGAAGCCTGACTTTCTCACTATCTCCAGATAGCAGCCTTGTGATGGTGGGAGAAAGGTTTAGTCTGCCCTCCTCTGATGATGTCACAGAGGCACCTTGCAATGGTATTTGTAGGTGCTGAGGATCCAAGCCAGGTGCACTCAGAATTCCCAGGCTTAGGAAGAGCCCGGGTGTTGGGAACTGTGATCCAAGAGTTAGAGGAGGGTTGACTCCCACTGAGAGCAGGAGCTGGCAACAAATTAATGGGTTAGCTGGTGCCTGAGCAAACTGAATGCTTTTGAGAAAATCCTAGGGGCAGCTGTACTGTGTCCTCGTGTGGGGTCATCCAGATATGGAGGCCAGAGATTGGCTGGAAGGAAGGATTGTAAGTGACAGACACTATCAAAGGTGTTAACCATTCACGGACCTCCATCCTCACAGGAGCCTGAGAAGTAAGGAGCATTCTTGCTCTACAGACACAAAACTGAGCCTCAGAGAGGTGAAGAGATTTACCTAAGGCCACAGAGCTGACAATGGAGGAAAGTGAAGTTATCACTCAGGACAGGGAGTCTCCAAACCACTTGATCCTTGTCACTCAAGGTCTGCAGACAAGTGGCACCTCTGTCACCTGGGAGCTGGTTAGAAATGCAGATTCTTGAGCCCCAGCTCAGAGCTCAGACAGATTCAGAATCTGCATTCTGTCAAGATTCCCACGTGATGGATCTGCCTTCCTGTCAATGGTCCTCCCGTACTTTGAGGTCAAGACTCAGCATCCTGCTTGGGTGGTCACATATTCCCAGGTTGGAAAGAGTCTGTAGAATCTCTGGAGGGAAGCCCAGTGAGACATAATAAGCTATTATGCCTTGAAAAATCCTGTTCTGATGTGATAGTAAAGCACACAAATATAGTGAAGACAAAATGAGAGTTCACCAAAGTCATTAGTAGATATTGCATTGTCCCTGGATTTTAAGTTTATGAGCCTTTTGTGTTCATCCTTCCATCCAACCTTTCATTAAAATTATTGAGGATAGAAAGTCTTGGAAGGATACAGGTTGTGTCAGACTATTGTCTCATTTTGCCCACCTTGTCAATGCAGAGAAGTTAAAATAGCATGCCCTCAGTCTGAAGCTGAGCTTCCAAGTTTAAGTTATCAGAATTCTGACCTAATGGAGATGACCCCACTCTGTGGTAGTCTTCAGGAGATGGGGCATCCATAAAGCACAGCAAGACAGAGAAAGGCCATGCAGGAATCAATGAAGGGTCAGTAGTCCAACCCATGGTAGTGGGAGATGATGGTTTACAAAGGAAGGAGGGGGCAAGATGTGAGCGGGTGCCCGTCAGCAGTGCCAGATAAGAGAGATAGGGCAGACATTCATATTCAAGAGACTTACATGGTACCAGGAATGGTCCTGAGAGTTTTCCCAGGGTCTTCAAATATCAGCCACTATCCCATCCTTAATCATATCCTGATGCCTACTAATTTGGGTAGCATGCATGAATATCACTAGAAAGAAATAGTTCCTTATTGTAAGTTAACAAAAATAAACTCACCTTATTCTTGGATTACGATTTGATATTTTATGAGTTTGCATATCATGAATTTGTTTCTGAGAATGTGGTCACTTTGAGACGTATTGACATCTATTTTCTCCAACCTGAAACATTGTAGGCCTTCACCCTTGACCTGGGAAAGACATTGAAGGACTGTATGGCCAAACCTGGTGATCAGTGAACCTCCTTTCCTGACACCAGGCTACGTCTTTCCCAATACTTTCTTAAGATTCACTTAAATGATCACCTGTACCCAAAGGCCCAGTCCCGAACCCATCCTTAGTTCCTAAATCAATTTTGACTGAGTTACCCAGCACTCAAAGTTCTGCAAACATTTCCTTCTGCCAGCCCAAGCAAGAAGAACTTAATATCATCCTTCACTTCACTGGGCTGAATGAAGAGCTCCTGTTCAGGCCTCCAGTGGCTGCCTCTCCCTGCCCTGTGCACACTCATCTGTGGACAGTGATTTTGGGTCCCTTTGGGTCCCATCCTGTCCTCCAAGCCCCTTGTTTATGTCAGAGCTCACAACTCTGGAGCTTGAAGCATGGCACTCTGAACACCTCACAAGGTGGTGAAACCTAGTCTCTGGAAACCAATTATCCAGATGTTTCCATCCCACCTGGCTCATGATCCACACCCCACCTACTACTGGATGATAACATATCCTGCTTATACCATTCTGAAGGCTGACAGTGTTTCTAAAACCCTGACTGAGGCATGACCTTGGACACTCCTGTGCAACCTTGCTGCCCCAGACAGCATCCTCAGCCCCACAAGTTCCTCCAAGTTTGCTTATCCTAGTGGGCAGACTGAGCCCACCTAGGCCCACCTCTCTACCTCCTTACTTGAGTAAAGTGGATTTGTGACTGCTTCATGTAGAAAAATTTGACACACGTCATGAGGATGAATTAGGAAAGGGTAGAGGAGTACCTCCAAATAGAGGAAGTGGGGCAACACTGGCAGGGACTAGGCAATCGCGAAGCTCAGCAGGAAATGGAAAGGAGATTAGTTTGTGGGGAGGCACCCGGATGGAAAGTGGGGAGGGGTGTGGCCGCCTAAACAGAAAAACTCTCACTGGGAGCTCAGGGCCCCTTCCTCAGTAGGAGGAGTGGTGGAGGGTCCCTTCCTCTAGCTCTGTACCAAAGTACCAGCAATGAACATTCATTTGTAGCTTGCAAGAAGAGAATCAAACAGGCAAAGTTAAAATGTCTGGCTTCAAGTCTATGTCAGAAATACTATGAAAGCAACAAACAAGCACCTGAGAAATTGATTTCCGTGTACTATTTCCTTTTTTTATGCAGTGCAACAATGTCGGCTGTAGACCTGGGCCATCCAGAGGACCTCTGTGAATCATCTCATAATTCAAAAGTAAAATTTAGTTTAGTTTAATCATACACACATGGAAATACATTTATACATGTATATGTAGTGTGTGGGGGTACACAATTTACAATGGAGAAATTAAGTGAATAATACCATGTGGTTACAACCTCACAAATGTTGGCAGTGCCAGCATTTTGCTTCTCAGTCTAACTAATTCCGGGTAATGTAGTGATTAGAAAAGGAATCCTACCATTTACTAGATTCTGTCTTCAGCAAACAAAATGAGACAGGCTTATTTTGGTTTTTTTTTGTTGTTGTTGTTGTTGTTTTGTTTTTGTTTTGTTTTGTTTTGTTTTTATATTTTTTTAAAAGATTTTTTTTAATTTTTATTTATTTATGATAGTCACACAGAGAGAGAGGGAGAGAGAGAGAGAGAGAGTCAGAGACATAGGCAGAGGGAGAAGCAGGCTCCATGCACCGGGAGCCCGACGTGGGATTCGATCCGGAGTCTCCAGGATCGCGCCCTGGACCAAAGGCAGGCGCCAAACCGCTGCGCCACCCAGGGATCCCTCATTTTGTTTTTAAAAGGCTTTTCAAAGGTCCTTTATTACATACAAAGGAAAAAAGTGGATGGATCAAGTCAGGCCATTCAAAGGTTCATTCTTTCCTTCATGTAGGGATTATAGCAGGTTTTACATAGGTACAAAGCTTAGTTTCTGTCTCCTTAGCCAATTCGAAACTTAATTTTATAAATGGGGTAGAATTAAGAAGCCTTAAAAGTAAATGTAAAAGATAAACATAAAATACATAGTACCCTTTCCTGCTCCTGCTACATTGTCTTGTCATTTGATGAAATTTCCCTGATTTGTTAGGAGCCTGGGAAAACAATCTGTTTTTGCTCTTTTACCCTCTGTGAGTTCTAAAATCACTATTGTCTCCAAACAAAGAAAACAAACTAATATCTTTTATGAATATAGATACAAAAATCTTTAACAAAGTATCAGCAAACTCGATCTAGCAACATACTAAATAGATTATAAATCATGTGTACACACTCCAAGTGGGACTTATACCAAGAATGCAAGGTTGGTTTAATATCTGAAAATCAATTAGTGTAATACCACCTAACAATAAAATAAAGGACATATGGTCATCTACACTGATACAGAAAAAGCACTTGACAAAAATCCAAACCCCTTCCTCTTTTAAAGGAACACTAAAATAAATAAATAAATAAATAAATAAATAATAAATAAATAAATAAATAACACCCTAAGAATAAGTGGTACATTGGTCTTTGAGGGCTGCCATAACAAAATACCAGGGACTAGGTGGCTTAAATAATAGAAATTTATTTTCTCACAGTTCCTGGGTCTGGAAGTTCAAGATCAAGTTGCCATCATGGTTGGTTCTGGTGAGGCTTCTCTTTCTGGATTGCAGATGGCCACCTTCTTGCATTCTCATGTGACCTTTCTTCTGCATGTACATGGAGAGAAAGAGAAAGAGAGAACTCTGGTATCTCCTTCTCCTTCTCCTTCTCCTTCTTCTTCTTCTTTTTCTAAGATCACCAGTCCTATTGGATTAACCTACCCTTTTGTCTTCATTTAACCTTAATTATATCCTTAAAGGCCCTATCTACCAATGTAGTCACATTCAACATAGGAATTTGGGATGGACACATTTCAGTCCATAATAAATGGGAACTTTTTGAGCCTAATAAAAGGCATCTGTGGAAAACCCATAGACAACAATTTACTTAATAGAGAAACTAAATCTTTCTCCCTAAGGCCAGGAACAGGATAAGAGTATCCACTTTTACACTTTCTATTCAATTGTGAGGCCTCAGCTAAAACAATTAAGAAAAGGAAATAAAAGGTATTAAGTTTAGAAAAGAAGTGAAACTATTTGCAGATGACATGATCTCATGTCATGTCCTAAAGAATGCATAAAGAAATATCAGAATTAATAAATGAGTCCAGCTATTTTTTAGGAAACAACATGATACACATGATAGATTGATAGTGTAAATCTATACACTATAATCCAAAAATGAAATTAGGAAAGCAAGTCCATTTACAATTGCACAATAGCAACCAAAAAAACAAAATACTTAGGAACAAATTTAATGAAAAAGAGACACTTGCACAATGAAAACTATAAAACATTACTGAAAGATATGAAGGAGACATAAACAAATGGAAAGCTATCTCATGTTCATGGATTGGATGATGTATTATTATGAAGATGGCAAGGCTCACCAAGGGGATCTGCAGATTCGTTGCAATTCCTATCAAAATCCTAACAGTCATTTCTGCAGAAATGGAAATGTTAATCCCAAATTCCATATAAAATTGTAGGAGACCTTGAATACCAAAACAATTTTGAAAAGGAGGAAAAAATTTGGAACATTGACACTTCCCAGTTTCAAGGCTTACTACCAATCTTCAGTGTGGTATTGGCATAAGGATAGACATAGAGATCAATGCAACAGGATTGAGGGTCCAGAAATAAACCCATATGTCTATGGTTAATTGAGGTATAATGAGGGTGCCAAACCGATTTATAGGTAAAGACCTGTCTTTCACAAATGGTATTGGGACAACTGGAAATGTGCATGTGAAAGAATGATGTTGAACCCGTACCTCACAAAATATACCTACGTTAATTCAAAATGTACCAACAACCTTAGCATAACAGCTAAAATAATAAAGCTCTTGGGAGAACACATATGAGTAAATATTCATGACGATGGATTTGGCAGATTTCTTAGATACGACAAAGAACAAATAAACATTGGATTTCAGCAAAATTAAAAACTTTCACACATCAGAGAATACGATCAAGACAGGAGGATAAAACAGCTCACAGGATTGCAGAAAATATTTGCACATCACATTTCTGATAAGGATCTATTATATCTGGATTGTGTAAAGAACTCTTGCAACTTAACAACAAAAAGACAAACAACCCAATTTAAAAACGGGCAAAGAATCTGAAAAGATATTTCTCCAAAAATGATATACTCATAGCCAGCAGGCACATAACAAGGTGCTCAACATCCTTAGTCATTAGGGAAACTCAAATCAAAACCACAATGAGATAGCACTTCATACTCACTAGAAGGGCCATAATGACAACAGTGGAAGACGGCAAGTGTTGGTGAGGATCTTAGAGAAAGTGGAACCATCATGCCCTGCTGGTGGAAACAACAAATGGTATGATTGCTGTGGAACACAGTTTGCTTATTACTCAAAGATTTAAGCATGGAATTGCCATATGACCCATCACTTCCACTCCTACTTCTGTGCCCCCATAGAATTCAAAACAGGTAGGCAAACCAAAACTTCTACATGGATGTTCATCGTGGCCCCGTTCATGAGACCCAAAGGTGGAATGAACCCAAATGTCCATCAACAGGTGGCTGGGTAAACAAAACGTGGTCTATGCACACAGCGTGGAATATGGAGTGATGACTTCATTGGTCTGAGTTTCCATGTGGGGTGAGAAAAAAAAAACTCTGAACTAACGAATAGTGATGATCGCAAACATTTTTCCTATGCCACAAATTTTAAAAATGTAATAATCAACGTTTGTATCGTACTTAAACTTTGAAGGTGTTTGCACACTCCTGAACGTTTTACTTCACACCGAATGTTTGGAACTCAAGAGAGGAACATCCTTACCATTTCAGAGAAGAAAAAAAAAAGACACAGGTGCAGTGCTGACTTAGGACCTGAACCTGTGCCTGAAACTTAAAAGATGAGTGGGTGGGTGTGTGAGTGGGTGTGAATGAATGAATGAAGAAACAAGCAAAGGAGTGAAGCAGCACACTGAGATTCAGAGAGCTGAGTTGACTTTCCCAGGTTTACAGAGCGGGTGGGTAAGGGCTGACGTGTGGTGAGCTAACCACGGTGATGCATCCGTGCATCTGTAGGGGGCCGAGCCAGAACTGGAGCCAGCACCTTCGGGGATGATGCTGCCTGTCACATCCATCCCGTTGTGTCATGCTGTCTGCCAGGAATATATTCCCTGCATTGTTTTTTTTTTTTTTCTGTACTTCAAGGAATTGTTAATAATTTAGAAAAACAAGTGATGCACATCCATCACTCTCCATTAGTTTAGGCAGCATGAAACAAAACAAAGCCAACTCTTCTGAAAAAAAGCCAGGGTTTCCACAAGACACCAGGCAAGGTTCTCCCAAGTGAAGTTGTGAGAAACTAACAAGAGGAGAACCCCCCCAAACCCAACAGGTACACAGCCCTGCAGCCAGCCTGCTATGGTCGGGGTCCCGTGGCGTCCTGGAGCTCAGTCTCAGGGCTCCCAGGCACGAGGTGGCCTCATGTCTTGTCACAGTCCCATGTGAGAGAGCAGAAATAGTTACAAAAGGGTCTTCCTTGTCTGTCACTCTGGCTTATGCCTCAGGAAGTTTGACGTAGCCAGTGAGGATTTCCACAGGGCCCCAAACATCTGCTTAAAAATAAGAAGATGTATTCGATTGTCAAGAGATTCATTTACTTGACACAAAATATGAATATATGTATGACTTGCTGGGTTAAAAAACTTGTTTACTCTGGATACTGAATCACAGGTATACATATTTACGTACAACGGCTTGGCATCAAATATTTAGGTAAATGAAGTCATTCAGGATCCGAGCCTAGGGAGGCAACGGGGCACCAAGGCATCTGGATGTGGATGCCAGCGCCGTCCTCCCAGCTGCGTCCCCTTGACCAAGGCTCCCTGTGCTTCCTTTTCTTTTATCTGTTAAGTTAATGTGGGTTAACGACAAGACCCAACCCACAGTGCCAGGATGAGAATTAAAACACAGACCGGGCAAAAGGCGATCTCTCAGAAATACAAGGTGCTGTAGGGACGCCTGGGTGGCTCAGTCAGTTAAGCACCCGACTTGATTTAGGTTCAGGTCATGATCTCAGGGTCCTGGGATCCAGCCCCAATTCAGACTTCTCTCTTTCCCTCGCCCTCTGTCACGGCCCCACAAAATACAAAGGAAAACGAAACCCAAGGTAAATGGGGACATGTGAGTGTCCTCAGGCTGTGCTGGATCAATTCAAGTCCAGCAAAATCACATCCAGGCGACGGTGGGGTTTTACAAGCTCCTGACTCAGTGGCTGTCGACGGTGCTGTGGCTTGACAGGCACACAGAAGGGTTGAAATCCCTCTCTGCCTGCTTAACTTTGGGCCTATCTTCTTCTGTCTCTAAGCCCCATCTGTTTATCTGTATGAGGAGAATGGTAGTGGTAGGTGGAGACGCATACAACAGGCAATACTGGACCATGTATACCTGGAAAAGGACCAATTTCATATTGTTCAACCGAATGCATACGTGTTGATGGTGACACTAAATGACATCTAAGTTAACTGGAGTGGGTCTGAGGCACAGATCAGCCCCTGTCCAGCCTTACTGGGAGATTTTAGAGGGAGTTAGAAAGTACCAGAAAATGTCCTCATTTTATATGAGTGGATACTAATACTTTAAAAATTAGACTATTCCAAATAAATCTCTTAAATTTCCTGCTAATAATGTCATACATACCATAATGTCCAGGGTACTTTTTCCATAATTGTATTATTTTGATTCTTATAACAATATTTTGAGCTGTATGGCTAACGGTTGGTCCCCCAGCCACACTCCTAGAAAGGAGATGACTAGTCTGAGGACATAGATGGGAGAGACCAGATGTCTTCCCAGCAAAGGCTTTAATTCCAAATTCATAGTTCTTTCCAGTGCTACATTCTTTCCTTCTTTAAAAAATTGTTTTTAGTGATTTTTAAAATTTTTCAATTCCAGCATGGTTAGCATACAGTGTTAATATTAGTTTCAGGTGTACAATACCGTGATTCAACACTTCCAGCCAACACCGAGGGCTCATCATGACAGGTGCACCCCTCATCCCCATCACCTGTTTCCCACCCCCTGCCCACCTCCCCCCTGGTGACCCGCAGTGTGCTCTCCAGAGTTAGCAGTCTGCTTCTCGGTTTGTCTCTCTCTCTTTTTTCTTTCCCTTTGCTCCTTTGTTTCTTAAATTCCACCTATGAGTGAGATCACATGGTATTTGTCCTTCTCTGACTTATTTCACTTAGCATGATACTCTTCATAATCCCTTCTATATTTACAAGAGAAAACTCTCAGAAGTGGATCTTCAGATCTAAAGCAAAGCAGGTCCTTGGCTGTGAGGTTCCAGGTCCCCAATGTCCTTGGAAGAGGGAGGTCTGGGTTACTTGGTGGCTGGGGTGGGGGAAGGTGCAGCAGGGATTGTCTCTCTTTCCTTAAATGGGTGGTAAGTACCAAATATTTTCTGTATGGAACTAAGCTTTCCAATTTGGGGGGATTCTCTCAAAACAGCCATTATCTGGCCTGCTATTAATACAGAGGACCTCCCTGCGTCATTATCTAGTGGAGAGAATCAGGATTGGGGTTTCAAGCTGGCAGTTCTTAGAATTAATTTCCTATTTTCAACTAAAGGTCACCTTCCCCATTTTGCTCTTTCCATCATAGATCATAACACTTCTTGACTTGCTTGTTTTAAAAATGGGAAGAGAGGAGGAAAAAGCCACGTATTTATGTAAGCACTGAGCACTGTTGTATGGGTTATGTGTGGTTTCAGATACAGTTAGCTTCAAAACCAACATATCTTTCCCATCTTGCTGTGTGTCTGAAATAATCTCCTTACAAGTCAAATCTGTAAGAAGATCCGTTGGAGTAAAGCATGTCAGGTTGCCGTTCCCCTAACGTACAGGCTGCTGGTGTACATGAGAACTTTACAAACGCCTTCAGCTTCTATGGAGAGCTCAGAGCCGTCCCCCAATGCCCACGTCAGCGAGTAGCCACTGGACAGCATGCACCAGAGCCAAACAGGAATTCTCTTTGGCAAAGGCTAATTGTTGATAATCCTAAAATTCATTTATTTCAAAGAAGAAAATAATCATATGCCGCAGGCAAATGCCTCCTCCTGTAATGACTCATCCCCCTCCCACCCCACTCGCATCTCCAGCCAGGACCCACAATGTGTTTGAATGTTTATTTATAGTTAAACAGAAATTGATCTTTATCTCGTTAAATAGTTCATTTTAAATTTCCACTAAATTTGCTCTTATTAAATGAGAAAAGCAACTAAACCCTTTCCACTTAGAAGTGTTCCTCTTTTCTCTAGGGCTTCAGCAGTATTTTAGGGTTTAAAGGAAGCAAGTCTCGTCCTAAAACATAAATATAGATCTCCCATTGGCTCCAGACATGGCACTGCCTTGTGGCTGAATTTTGCAAACAGTGACAAACAGAGTGGTCCTTCTGCATTACTCCAGGTCTCAAATCACTCTGTTAGACATTCAATCACTCAGTCATTTATACGTATAATCAAGACAGAGCTTACGGTGAGGCAAATGTATTCTATTTTTTCCTTCCAGGATGCCAAGATTATGAACGTACCGCAGCTTGCATCGAATTCGTAAGCATTCAAGGTAGGGAACTAGTACAGATTAATTACCTACATGTTAAAGCTTCTGACGTAGAACGCATCATATGCGAGCACCTGGTTGGCTAAGTCGGTTAAGCACTGGACTCTGGATTTCAGCTCAGGTCATGATCTCAGAGTCGTGAGGTTGAACCCGGAGTCGGGCTCCCATTAGTGCAAATTTCCATATTGATTTCTGAAAGTTGGCCTGGGCTCCCCAAGAGTTGGTAAATGGGAGAGCACGGGAATGGGTGAGGGTGGTAAAGAGTAAACCTGTTTAAAAAGAGTATTTGGGAAGAATATGTATTCCATGGAGGGTAGAAAATCACAAAGTCCGGTGTAGAGCAGTCAGGGAAGTTTTTATTTGGGTGTTTTTCGGCCTAAGAGCCAGAAGTCTTCTCTGGGGAAAAGTTTTCTACATAAAAGATTACTAAAGTGTGGGAAAAAAACAATCATCCTGGGATCATCTGGTTGCAAAGAGGGTAATTTGTACTCAAACAGAGGTCATTACTTAGACCCCAGCAATAAAGAACCCAGGATAGAAAGAAACAAATTACCTTGCTTTAGAGAGATGTCAGAGCATATGAATGAAAGATCATCGGGTCAATTTGAGCAAGGCTCGATTCCATGAATTATCTGAGTGTGCATAAATAATCCCCTGGCACCACGTTGCACTTGAAACTGATGGCCGAATATTTTTATCCAACATCCTTTCTCACTTACCTTCCATGTATGTCCTTAACCTGTGCAACCAGAAGCCCGAGCATCACCGCCCCACCCTCCCCTCTCTCTCTCCGAGGACCACCTACAGTCACTCAATGAGCTTTGCTGGTCTAGGACCTGCCCATCTTCCATCCCCAGTCTCTGCTCTCCACTCTTGCAGTGTAAGAGTCTTGGTTCAGGCCCTGACGACTTCCTGCCAGGTCTTTTCTTATCATCTTGTGATATACTTCTCTCTAAGCTCTATTTAATGCATCCTTTTAGGGAAGCTCCACTGCAAGTGGATGATTGGGTATCCCAGGAGCGAGGCTGCTCATCAATCTCAAGCACAGCACTCCTCCATTAAAGAAATAAGATACATCAGAGGGACCCGTGTCCCATGACACTTCACCTCAGGGAAGAATTCAGGACGCAAACTTACCTCAAAGCCAGCATCCCATCATAACAGAGCTAACCCTGAAGTTAGAGCCACCCACTATCAGCTACCCCGGTGTCAGATCACAGCTGGCAGTGGCTCCCCACAGAGAGATCTACATTACAGTCAGTGTGGAGCACACACTCCCGGCATCGTACTAGAGACTGCCATTCAATAATTCAAATCTCTATATCTTTAAAAGATTTATTTAGATATTCTAGAGATTGAGAGAGAGTGTGTGCATGTGAACAGCGGTGGGAGGGGCAGAGGGAGAGGGAGAGAGAACCTCAGGCAGACTCCCCAATAAGCTCAGAGCCCAACATGGGACTCAATCCCACACCCAGTGAGATTGTGACCTGAGCCGAAACCAAGAATAGGACTCCCAACCAACTGATCCCCCTAGTTGCCCCTCAAATCTATTTTTTAAAAGATCCTCAGAATGTTTTTCCTAGATGAAAAATAATAACCCATGCTTTTTACAAGGATTTAAAAAAAAACAGAAAATATCTTAAAATCATCTGTAATATCACCTCCCAGAAATCACCACATTACCTATATCTTGTAGTTGTTTTCTTTTGTATATGTATTTTCATAATTAGCATATATGTATGTATGTAGCATACATATGCATGTATGTGTACACACATTTACATAGACATAGACATTTATACATATGCATATATGAGTATACACAGACTCATTCACCATTTGCCCCCACGCTTAACCTAGTACGTGGTGCATGGCACATTAATATAAATATCAGGTAAAATAATTAATAATTGAATTCACTGGTAGGTAAGAAAACACAGAGTTACAAAACAAGAAAAATCTGCTCAAGGGTAAAAAATAAACCATGGACTCTTTTTGCCTGCTTGTGATGTCAGACCTCAGCTACTTTTCTGTAGATCCTTACCTTCTTTGGGCTCCTGAAGAAGGATGGACTCAAAGCAAAATGTGCACTTATGGGTTTGGGAGGGTGGTCCTTGGATTTTGAACCTACAGCTTGATGGCACATCTTCCCAAGATGGGACACAAATACTCACTTTATTAAATGGAAAGGCAATGCTACCATGCACAGGTAATGCCCACGAGAGTGGAGCCTCCCCCAAGTCAGGAAGACAGAGGACGTGGAGAAAACCTCTCCATAGTTGGAGGTCCACCTTGAGGTCGAACCTTCCAAAGGCGAGACTGTATTGCCCTGCTCATGAAGGCATGGAGGGTCAAGGATGAGATGTGAGATGTCTGCATTGGGCGAATCAGAGTCCAGGAAAGATGTGCCCCATTTGTTTCTCCTGTTGGACCCTGTCTGCAGTCCGAAGACTGCCCTGATGAGGTGTATCCGTTTGCTGAAGCCCTTCCCTTGTGTTCAGTAAGAAAAATCTGCATTGTTCTTGTTTTGTTCTCCTACGTTTATTAAAATATAGCTTATGTTTCTGGTTGCCCTGATGTAGCCCCGGTTCATGGGATCTTCTAAGAATATTTTCCAGCTATCTGTTGCTAACATTAAAAAAAGTCCTTTGCGGCTACCCAATCTACCAAGTTCTCTCATTTGTGTTAACATTTGTACTCAATATATTCATATTTTTTGGTGCAGGTAGTATCATCTACAAATAATGAGAATTTTTTCCATTCTCCAAAATATGGGACCCTTGTTATTGCTTCATTCCTTGATTTGTTGGCTAAAAATTCTAATATAATACAAAATGATGAGTGGAGTCATTTGGGGCCCCTGGGTAGCTCAGTCGATTAAGCAGTTGCCTTTGGCTCAGGTCATGATCCTGGGGCCCTGGGATTGAGACCCACATTGGGCTTTCTGTTTCTTCCTCTCCTTCTGCCCCTCCACCTGTTTGTGTTCTCTCTCAAGCAAATAAATGAAATTTTTAAAATAAATAAATAAAAAATAAAATTTGAAGGAAATTTACCTACGGTGTCAGGTATATCTATGACCAAGTTTTTGATGGAAATTCTTTGACAAAAATTCCCATTAGTTCTTTGACTACTGATTTATTTGACATTTCTACTACTTGTTCACTTAAAGTTAACAACAAAATTTCTTAGCATGTTATCTTCAGGACTACATATCTTATTGGTAAATGTGTGTGTCTAACAATATTCTTAGAATTTTTAAATTCCTCTGTACCTCTTGTATCTGGTTTTTCATTTATATTTTTCTTTTGTCTGTGTTTCTGCTTTTCCCTTGATTTATTTTTCCTGAAATGTTCAATTTTTTGTCTATTTTTGGAGAATCACTTATTGAATTTATCAATATACTGCTTTCCACTGGGTTTATTTAAAAAAAAAGTTTTCTGCTTTGACCTTTATTTGAATACTCTCATTTTAACAAATTGTATAATTTAACAAATGACCCTCAAGGATTGATAGGTGGAGCAGTGAAAAAAAATAGAGATATAAAAGTCCTAAACAATACAGTTGATATTCTCCAACTATTAGATTTATATAGGATTTTACACCCAAGAAACAAAGAATAAGCATTTTTCTCAAGCACATGTAAGACATTCTAAAAATATAGCATGCATTACGCCATAAAAGTAGCCTCAATAAATTTCAAAGGTTATGAGGTTGGCTTGTGGCCAACTGGTATTCTCTGCTATGCTCGTGACTGTGGCTACCCAGAACTCGAGACATGCTTCTTCACCCCCTACGTGAGGGCACAGAACACATGTACTCTCTCCCTAAGTGAGGCACCCCAAAGACCTATCCAGTTACTACCTCCAGCTCCAAGTCAGAATGCTTGCTTGCGTCATGGGCTATTTCTTCCATCAGGTTCCTCTTGTCTGCAAAACATAGATATAAGGGCTGCCCTTGTTAGTGACTATTGTCCCTGCTTCTCATTCAGTAAAATCAATTTAGATTTTTCATTTGTTCAATGAAAAATCACCATTATTGATAGTTGCATTAAAATAAGCAATGACGGCATTTGTAGACATCTACTTTTCATGGTCCCGTCTGGGTGTGTAACACAACCAGTGAGCAGACCAAGTTTAACTTTAAATGTGAAAGTGAACCAATGATGACCTACCTTTTCCATGAGTGTCATGCACGTGTATGTGTGTATAGCTCGATACAAATTTATCATGTGTGTGGCTTCATGTAACTATCACCATAGTTAACATATAGAACTGTGTCATCACCACTAGGACTTCTTGTAAAGCCACACCCACCCTCCCTCATCTTTAATCCCAGCAACCACTAATCTGTTTTAACACCTATAGTTATGTTAATTCACAAATGTTTTACATTTGTGAAATGCTTTTAGAATTTTATACTAGAGCATTTAGACAAAAATGACTTTTTTAAAGCAAATATTTAATGAAAAATTAAGTAATTAGTTTGCATTTCTCAATAAACTTAATGGAGACTACATATTGCACAAAATATTTGTTAACATTTGCCAACCACCACATGAGCTGTAGTATCACGAGAGACCATGAGAAAACCATAAGATAAAAATCTGATGAATCGCCAACATCTACTTCAAGACTTAAGAATTATTCCAAGAAGATGAAAAAAATCAAGATATGTGAGTCCATTTCATATCACCCAGGGAAATATGATTTTCCATTTGGATCAAATGTTCCTTTTGGAATTTACTTCCTTTATCTTCAATTACAAGATTTTTTTGTCTATATTTAAAGGTAAAGTATTAGCTTTTCAATATGTTAGCCCATTAATAGAAGTACTGTGCCCATATATAGCTGATGTGAGCTTTTTATCAAGGACAACATATGAATCAAATAGAAAAATATTTAAATTCGAATAATGGTTCAAGTTTTTAAACTAGTTTGTAGAACCAAAGTAAAGTTTTTGAAATTCAATTTGTCAAAAATGAAATATCTGTCATTATGGTAAATTTCACTATAAATCCTGTTAAAGGATTCAATATTGCAGCGTTGCAGCAATATTTTGAATACGAATTCTGATAAAGTGAAATGCTAAACAGAACAAGGCTCATAATGTTTGTGAAACAGAACTGTCCTTGGAATTGGTCATGGAGCATAAAAGTTAATACAACTCTAACAAGTTAAGAAACTGGTTTATGTACATTTAAAGTACTCAGTGTTATTGTAAGTGAACTATGAAATTGTGACGTTGGTTTACATACAAAAGGAAAACCCCTTGGCCAGGATAGTGCCTTTTTTTCTTTGGCGCCACCATTACTCACACCATGGAAGTGATTTAAGGTTAAGAAATGGCTGTAAAACAAACTAAGGAACCTACATGGGGTCATTAAGTCTGTCAACAAGGACTATAAATTTGGGTGATGTTTCATGCAAGATAAACTGGAAATCTGTAACCAAAAGTATTCAACAGTGGAGTGCTAAAAATCTGTAGCATTTTGTATTTTAACAAATGGAATTATTAGAAACATAGCTGATGCAACGTGAACACCGATCCTGCGACTATATCTTGCTCAAAGTCGAAAGCAAAGAAAAACCTGGGCAATTACATTATGAGAGTCTAAACAACAGACTAGATTTAGTTTCAAATATCTGAAATTGTGTTTTGTATTACCTAGGTATGTAGAAGCAATATTGCCATAGAGCTCTCATTTTTATTTTGGATAAATTCATATTTTCTATCAGATTAGAATGAAAGGGAGAGGTTCCACAATGTGAACCCATCTCAGAACATTCCAAGGAATCATGAGAAGGTGACCTCCCAGGATGGCACCTTAAGATTGCCAGCTTTGGAGATGGGAGGGGAAGCAAGCCTGACAGAGGTTCCCATTCCCAGCTTGCTCAGTAGCTGGCAATTGGAAGACACTGCAAAAATGTTCAAGCCCTGAGCAGAAAAGCCCCCTCCAAGACTCTTTGACACCATCTCAGCCTCTTTCTTGAAGGCATCATGGCCACTCTCAGACCTCTGATGAAGCCCAAGAGCATTAAAAAAAGGACCGAGACTTCAGCCAGCACCAGTGAGACCAATAGGTCATAATTAAGTGCAACTAGCAGAAACCCAGAGGAGTTGACAACAGGGTGCACAGAAGATGCAAGGGCCAGATCTTGATGCCCAACACTGGTCATGGGAGAAACAAAAAAGCAAAGGACATGAGTCCCAGTGACTTTCAGAATTTCCTAGTTCACAACGTCCAGGAGCTTGAAATGTTGCTGATGTGCAACAAATCTCATTATGCAGAGGTTGCTCACAATGTCTCCTCCAAAAACCACAAAGCCATTGTGGAAAGAGCAGCCTAGCTGGCCACCAGAGTCCCCAGTCCCAAGGCCAGGCTGCACAGCAAAGAAAATGAATGGACAGACAACATGTGTGCACGTCATCATTTGTGTTAATATAACCATAAAACTACCCAAAAAAATCATGAAAAAAGATGATTTATTTAGAGTCCTGTTTTACAAATCTTTGTTAAAGGAAAGTACTCATGAATAAAGGCAAAAAGATGATGCCAAAGAAAATATTTAGGCTTACATACATACCACTTTAACACAACAATATTAGAATATTCTCTATTTAGCAGAATTTACTCAACTACCAAAGGTTTTTCTCAAGTCAAGTATGTTCTAAAGCGAAAAATCAACTAAAAGTGTCACCTCACATCTATCAGAATAGTTAAAATCAACAACATGAGACTCATTGGTGAAGATGTGGAGAAAGG
This sequence comes from Canis lupus dingo, assembly GCF_003254725.2. Lineage (NCBI taxonomy): Eukaryota > Metazoa > Chordata > Mammalia > Carnivora > Canidae > Canis > Canis lupus. Next base: position 1,594,499 of record NC_064260.1, read on the forward strand.
GGACCTTCTTGTACTGCTGGTGGGAATGCAAACTTGTGCAGTTTCTCTGGAAAACCATAGGGAGGTTCCTCAAAAAGTTAAAAATAGAGCTACCTTATGATCCAGCAATTGCGCCACGAGGTAGTTATTCAAAGAATACAGAAACACTAATTCAAAGGGATACTGACACCCCCTATGTTTATAACAGCATTATCTACAACAGTCAAATTATGGAAACAGTCAAAACATCCATTGACTGATGAATGGATAAAGATGTGGTAAAGATATACAATGGAATATTACTCAGTCATCAAAAGGATGAAATCTTGGGGCACTTGGGTGGCTCAGTGGTTAAGCAGCTGACTCTTGATTTCAGCTCAGGTCATGATCTCAGGGTTGTGAGACCCAGTCCTATATGGGGCTTTTTGCTGAGCCTGCTTAAGATTCTCTCCTTCGGCTCTCTCTCTCAAAAAAAAAATAAAAAATAAAAAATAAGAAAAATGAAATCTTGCCATTTGCAAGGACATGGGTGGATGTCCATCCAAGGACATGGATGGAGCTAGAGTGTATTATGCTAAGTGAGATAAATCAGTTAGAAAAAGACAAATACCATATGATTTTACACATATGTGGAATTTAAGAAACAAAACAGACAAACATAGGAGGGAAAAGAAAGAGAGGCAAATTGGGAAACAGACTCTTAACTCTAAAGAACACACTGATGGTCAGCAGAGGGGAGAGGGTGGGGGGGATGGGGGAAACAGGTGATGGGGTTGATGGAGTGCACTTGTCGTGATGAGCACCAGGTGATGTATGGAAGTGATGAATCACTGTATTGTACACCTGAGGCTAATATTACTCTTATGTTAACTAACTGGAACTTAAATTAAAAACTTGAAAAAACATTATTTGTAGGAAAGCAAGTGGCTAAGAGGAACATTTTAGAATGTTCAGGAACAGACAGAGCTAATATCAACAACACAGACATCAGTAAATGCTACCGGCTGCTTTTGGCCTGCACTGTCTCTTATGATATTTGACAGGGTTAGCTTGTGAATTTGGATTTGGGTCACATCTACCACATGAACAGATAATTGTTCCAGACTTAAAAAGAAATAAAAAAGCCCCTTTCATTTTTTGAGGTTAGTGTGTTCCTGGTTCCCAAACCAAACAAGATTCATGCAAATAAGGAAGCAGTCATAGGTCATTTCACTTGTGAAGAGAGTGCAAACGTTGTAAATAAAATTTAGTAGGTAACTAAATTCAACAGCGTGTCTAATATGGTATCATAAAAGTGACAGAAACACAAATGTAGCTAATATCAAAAGATCTATAATGCAATCTGCAATGTTAATATATTAAGGAAACGTGTATTATGGTTATTTAAATAAATGGAGAAAAATTAGCCTGAAGAGAGACAGAACTTCATCCATCTGGTGAAGAATATACCAAAGGCTTGTAGCAAATACTTATGTGATGAAGGAAATGTGGATGCATTCTATTTAAGTTGGCACATTCTATTTAAGTTGGCGACAAAGAATTATAGTCAGGATCACTGCTTCATTTTACCTAGGGTTGGTGAAGGATGGAGAGGCCAGCCAGAGAACCATGCTTTTTGCATATGACAGGATCAGCTTTGCAGGAAAAGCATCAGACTCACACTCACCAGGTAACCTATGAAAACCAAGAGCTTTCAGCCACTTTGGTGGATGTAGGCTTAGTCTACGAAATTTGATAGCATCTCTACACAACAGTAAAAATCAATTACCTATAGAGCCAATCGCCATTATTTGTGGTTGTGTTCTATAAAGTCACCCCAAGTACTAGATTAGCAAATACTGAACCATTGCTTGTAGGGAAAATACAGGATTAGGCTCCAGCGCGTGTCTGGTTCCAACATCTCATTAGTCAATCGATTCATAACCTTGTTTTACTGTGCTTCTGTTTAATGACCTCTTATTTAATATATATCGTTGATTTGCTGACATGGAATTCACAGCCATCCTTTTCTGTTAAGTCAGCAAAGGATGCCTGCAGTAATTCTAGACAGCACTATACTTTGGGGGTCATTTTAAACAGCAAAATCACCAACAAAAATGTGGGGGAAAATGTGTCACGGGAAAGATCTCAAGGAGAACACTTGTTTACAGTAAGAGAGCTGAAAAAAGAAGGTAGAGAGTACCCCGTATGACCTCAGCTGGGAAGATGTGCAGGGCCATTTGAACTCTTTGGCACTCCACATACATCTGGGAGTAGTGGAGAGTACTATGAGTGTTGGTCTGGAGTCACAAACTTTAGCAAATGGTGAATTTGCACATGTGGAATCCTTGAATAATAAGGACCAACTGTGCGTGCACACATATATAAAACAAGAAATAATACTACAAGTAGTAGCAGAAACGTCAATGAGTCTAGAAAACACCTAAGACCTCCAAGGAGAAAATATGAGAACTCAACTATAAGACATAGAGCATGATCTGAATAGAGAAATATTTCACATAAAGCAAACTGAACAAATGCATGTGCACACGTGTGCAAAATAATAGAGTAAAAGAAAACGAGGTCAATGGAGCAGAAGAGATTCAGAGGAAAATTCGTGTGTATATCGTCAATAAAAGTGGCACAACAGAGGAATGGGGAATGTTTTGGGAGATAGTTTTGGGTAAATGGACTCATGTTATGGAGAAAAATTAAGTAGCCCCTACAATGTTCTAGATCAGTTCTACCCAACTGCCACATAACGTGGCACATAGATGCAATTTAAAATTTTCTAGTTGCCACATTAAAAAAATCAGATGTAGTATCTTTGATAATGTACTTTATTTCACCCAATATATCCAAAATATTATCATTTCAATGTGTAACCAATCTTTAGAAAATTACTGACACATCTTACTACCTTTTTTTCTTTCTAAGTCTTCAAAATATAGTGTATTTTACACATATAATAAATTTTAATTCTTCCTTAAGTGGTACTACAAATAATTTATCTATTGTCAGAAAATTTGTGGTTAAAGAAGTCAATTCATATGACTAGGCTGCTCTCAATTTTTTGACAACTGAATTTTTCATGAAAAAAATCATTTTAGTGTAATACTTGTATCCACTTTGACAACACTGTTTCGCTTAATTTATAAGGATTGATTTTACTTTAAAGCAAGCACATTAGCACCACTACTAACTTTCGAAGCTAGGTAAGTTCACTAACTCATGTATGACATGTATAACATGTAACTCATGTTCAGCATCATTTACATGGAATTGAAAGGAGTATTGTATAATTTGAAAAGCAACTATATATTCATCAACATCCACAAAGCATACTTCAAATTTTTCAAGTAGTTTTTGCAGCCAATTTAAATTATGCAGTAGATAACAACTGAAATCTTGTATATATTGATTCATGTTGGAAAATACATAAATTGCTATTATTAATTCCTATGATGGAAAGTATCTATTTTAACTTAATTCTCATTTCTTTTTAGCAAAGCCACAAAAATACCTTTCTTTTCATTGGAGCTTTGGATTTAGATCTCTCCGATGTAGCATGATGTCAGTAAGAAAATGTGTACTATTTTGCCAGTTTTTCTTTGATTATTAACTATTTGGTAACCATTGCTTTTATCTCCAGAAATCTTGAATTGTAGTTAACAATAAAGAAAATCTTTGCAAAATAGTTCTCCCATTCAACTAACAGGCACTGAAAAATAACAAAGAGTATTGATTCATTTGCATTTATATACTGAGGGACATTAATAAATATATTTGTGATATTTTGAGCAAAAGTATAAAAGCTTCAGAAAATTGAACAAAAAAATGGTTTCAATATTTATAATGTTGTGAAATGAAGCAAATAAGGGAAATGTCAATCTCTTACTTTAAAATCTAGTTGATCTGGGTTTTTCATCTAGCATAGCTAGAGCACTGTCTGTCATTATAATAGGAGCTAAATTTTTCCCTGTGTGTCTAATATTATTCTTTGAAAAATATAAAGATACAACAGCCACGAGTTCAAAGTTTTAGATTGTGAATAGACAAAATGTCTATGTTAATGTGGAAGTCCTTGGAGAAAAAAACACCAAAATGTACTAGTTGAGTAGCATCTCCTATCAGATGACCCATCTAAAGCTAAAAAATGTGCTTACAGTTTTTAAAATGTTGAATCAACTGATATTTGGTGTTCTTAGAAAACTGTTTTATTTTAAGGGCAATTGTTTAACTGCAGATTTTCCACTGTTTGATCTTCCCCTCATAACTTTCTAACAAAATTTCTGTAATTTAATACTTCCTTCTACCATATTTCTGTCTAAAAATTCTTTGTTTTTTCTGTGCAAGAATTTAAGCTGTTCTACATCCAATCTATTAAATGTCATTGGAAATTTTTATGTCACTAATTTAATTCTAATTTAAGGTGATTTAAGACAAATTCTTGTCTTTTCTGAGTGATACCTTATCAAATTTGCTATGTACTTGCTGAAAATATATTTTAATACTATCCACATTATGTTTAATTTTTTTATGTTTAAAGTTTACTCCTCCACCTCCTGTTGGAACAATTTATAAATGCCACTTATCATAAACTTTGTGACACAGGTTTTTCCAATTTCTGTGTCATTTTTTTTTAAATGCTTCTAATTGTAAAGCATGTATCTGCACCTCCACTTGTTTCTTTATCAATCGTATGGCTTCATTGTAAATGCAAAAATCTGGCAATAGTTACTTGTAGACTAGTAAAGTAAGCTAAAAACATTAATTAGTAATAATTTAAAAATATGAATTAATAATTGTCATTTATATAAATATCACTCTACCTTGTGCTGTTTTATAACATGCTCAAATAAACATGCTACAATGGTACATCAGTGCCTAGAAATATTTGAACTAAATCAGTTGGATGACGTCAAATAAATCTGTAATATGTTTATGTGTAATAATAGAAGTGATGCATGTGCCCAACCTACACACCACAAAACACAGTACCTTACATGATAACAATGGTTAAATATATACCTATCAAAACAATAAGTTAAATACAATGGAGAATAATTTATCCTGCTTCAGTTTTTAAATTTAAATTAATTAAAACCAAATAAAGTTAAAATTCAATTCTTCAGATGCACTAGTTGCCATTCAAGTGTTAAATAGCAACATGTAGCAGGACCCTTAGATGAATTAAAAATTTAAATGGGAAAGAGAAAACTATAAAGTCAATTGAGAAAAAAATGTGGGGCCTTACCTTTGTGAACTGGAAGAGTAAGAAAAGCATAAAATTTAAGTAAAAGAAAACAACAAAACCTTGTTATTAGATCATGTCAAAATTTAGCATTTCTGTGCAGTGACAAAAACCATGGACAAAGTTAATAAATAAAATTAGAAAGCAAGATAAAGTCAAGCATCAGTAGAGATGAGAGATGTGTATCTCCGGCAATGCTGGGAGAGGTACAGATGATTTTAATGGCTCCAGAGGGCAATCCAGCACTATTGATCAAGGATAACCACTCCCCAGTTATAGGCCAGCAGTTCTCAAGGGCACACGAGTGAGGATGCATTCATTCACTGTGGAGGCAGAGAGCTGGAAGCCATGAGAGAATTTATCCTGGAAAAGCAGATAGGTAAAATTTGCAAGATGTCTGTCATGGACATAAACTGTTATTTAACAGTTACAGGAAATAAGTTCAACGTACTGAGTGAAACACAGAGAAATTTTTTTAAGTAGCACTTAATGGTGGTAAAAGGGGTACTAAACATTATCTTATACCATGTGGTTAAATTAAAAATATATACACATGAGATACTAATACACATTTTGAAAGAAAACTACCAAAATATGTACTTGACTCATCAGAATGATTGTTTGCAGGGTAAGAGTCATGACAGGGAGGTGGGCTAATGATTATAATGTGTCATAAAGTAGGAAGTGTGATTAATGAAATCTTCTATTTTTTGAGATCCAAGAAAAATTTTTTTCAAATAAACTGGATTTCATTTCTGGCAGTTTGACAGAAGGTCCTGAGATATTTTTCCATGAAAAAGAAACAAAATTTAGTGTAGTACATCTTTAAAAATATTTTTTAATGTATGGCTCAGAAGCAATATTATTTAATGAAGTAGAAAAAGATCCAAGAATGTAAGCAAGTACTCAAGTTTGCTCCGCCCCTCCACAACACACACACACACCAGAACCATCAGTAGAGTGGAACTCTACTAGAATGAAAGTTTTGGTTTGATGTCCACACACAGAGCATAAGGAGCAAGAGAGAAGTCTAATTTTTTCCCAAGTGGGGTCACCAACAAGATGCCTACCTAAAATCAAAAGCCAGAATGATAAGGTGATTCAGAAATAAATCAGAGGAAACTTGCCTCCCTGGGCTTTGGCACCATGTAGAAGGGGGACTTTTCATCAACTCTACCTGGCTTTCTGTGCATTTTCAACTTACAGTCTGGAAATCTCTATGGTATGAAACATCTCAAGGCAGGAATCCCAATGGCCCCAGGTTGGTAATATCCATACTTTCCTAGAAGGAAAGACAAATCATTTCCAAAAAACTAAATTCTCACCCAATTCTCAATGAATTCCCACTAATAAATTTCAAAGGAGCATCATAAACCATAAAGGGAAATAAGATATTGTAAGTAAAAACTAGTTGACAGTATAATATGACCAGGCATATTGTAAAAAAGAAAAAAAGCATATTGGACTTCTGAAAAATATTTTAAAGTGCTAAGATTTAAAATATGATAAAAAATAAAAGAGTAGCCAGCATTTTAGATTCAACCAAAGACAGAATTATTTATCTGATAATCAAATTTGAAGAAATCATTGAGTCTGGTGCACAAAAAGAAAACTAAATGCTAAATATAAAGGTGTGTTAAGAGACATGAAATATTGGACTGTCATGGTTTAACACACATTTGTTCAGAGTCTAGATGGAGAGATTATCTTAATGTAGGCAATATCTCACATGGCAAAAGCTGAGAAACTTCTAGAACTGATTGTAAGGCACCTCTCCTTAGATTTCAGTGGCCCAGACAATCTCAAGCAAAATAAAATAGAATGTATACCGAGACATGAAATGCTGTTTCAGAACACCAAAGATAAGGATCTGAAAACTAGAGAAAAAAACAAGTACCTAAAAATAAATGGCAATCACACTGACAGCTGACATGGCAACATGGCAACAATTGAGGAAAAAGTGGAACGCTGGAGAATGATATCATTGAGGTGCAGGCAAAAACAAGTCAACATGAAATTGTTTATCCAGGGAAACTGGAGTTTTTCTCTGGGAAATAAAAACTGATATATTGACACCCACTAAAGAAAACTCTAAAGAATGGTCTCTAAAAAGAAAGAATGTGAACTCAGATGGATAATTTGACCTGCAGGAAGAAATAATGGGCAAATGTATTGCTAAATCTGACAGGTAAACCTAAATAACAACTGACTATTTGACAAAATAATAAAATAACAACAACAACAGCATCATTTAATCTTAGGAGCTTGATAAAAGCAGAGTTAATCTAAAATACTGAACCAAAAATCAACAGCATATTAACCTTAGATCTTTGCACTGTTTAGGAGGAAGGCAGATATATTAGTGAACTATATACTTTGTCATTATTCCTTTTAAAATGTCTAAGATCATCACTAAAAACAAAGTATGTAAGTTCTGAAAGAATCAGAGGAGAAAGAAAATGAATGAGAAATTTAAAAATTCAATCAATCCGAAAGAAGACCAAAAAAAAAAAAAAAAAGGACAAAAGAAAGAAGATGCTAAAAGCACAAAATAAGATAGTAGAAAAACAGCCAACTACATTAAAATAAAAATAAAAGTAAATGGACGAATGTCACAGGTCAGGTTACCCAAGAAGTAGATCTGAGATAGAGATTTGCAGGCAGGAAATTCATTAGCAAGTGCTCTCAGAATCAGCTCAAGGGGGAATAAAAGAAACAGAACAGGGCAGAAGAGATTTAGCTGTGAAACAGTCACAACAAAAGCCTTAGCCAAATCCACAGGAATCTCTGGGACTGGGGTCTCTGGCCCTTCAGAGATGTCCCAATAGAAGCATGGAGAAACTGGACTTTATGGCCCTGTGCGACCAGGAGTTAGATGTGGGTTACCCTGGGAAAATGTGGACCCCGTTGAGGTGTCTTTCAGTAGCTGAGAGCAAATCTTGAACAAGAACAGAACCGAGTGCTGGAAGCCACGACCATGACAAAGCTTTAGGAAGCATTTCCATCCTTAGGAAAGAATCTTGACTATGTACCAAGCAATCAATACAACTAAGGGTTCCATTAAAATATGAAAGATTATATAATGAAAAAAAGTCCAGCTCTATGATGTTTACAAGAGACTATCTTTATAAAGACATCAAAAATTAAAGAATGGGTGAAGAAATGACAATATGAAAATGGTCCTCGCTATATTAAAAGAATAAAAAAGAAAAAGAAAATCGGTCTAGTTATATTAAGAGCAGAAAAAATAGAGATTAAATAGAAAAAAAGGATTAATAAGCACAAAGAGAGTCAATAAAGCTCAAATCACCGGGAAAATACAATGGCTAAACCCGTATGCATCTAATACCATGGATTCAACTCTATAAAGTTCAACCTGACATAAACATAAGGAGAAAATGTGAAATCAATCTTCATCATGGTAGTATATTTGTAACACAACTCAATTATTGATAGATCAGGCCAAAATATTCCTGAAAATTTAGGAGATTTCAGTCACATAAGTAACAACATGACCTAAGCATGCAAAACATTATATCCAATAACCAGAGAATACATATTCTTTCCTGCACAAAGGAAACTTTGCTAAAAGTACCTAAATACTAAGGGCAGAAAAGCAATTCTTAATAAATGCTGACATCAGTGCAACTTACAACAAAAAGATAACTGAGATGTATATAGTTTATGGCATTTAAATCACAATTCCAAGTAACTCTGGGATTATCTGAAGTTTTGGAACATTATTAAAATATTTTTAATCAAACATTATTTAAAATGCTACGTATCAAAACACAGAAGCATCCCATATCCATTAGGATGATCACTATTTTACAAAGAGATTTTAATAAGTGTTGTGGGGATTGGAGAAATCAGAATCCACGTGTGCTATTAGTGGAGATGTAAAATGGTACAGCCTCTGTGGAATGCAGTATGGCACTTCTTCAGAAAGTTCAAAGTAGAATTACCACGTGATTCAGCAGCTCTACCTCTGGGTTTATACTCAAAAGAATTGAAACAGAATCTCAAGGAGATATTTGTACACCTATATTCACAGTAGCACCATTTGCAATGGCTAAAACGTGGAAGCAACCTATGTGTCCATCAGAAGATGCATGGGTAAGCCAAATGTGGTAGATACCTACAATGGATTGTTGTTCAGCCTTAAAAAGAAGGATGTTCTGACACCTGCTTCAACATCAATGAACCTTGAGGACATGATGCTTGGGGAAATAAGGCAGTGAAAAAAAAAAACACAAAGACTGTCTGATGCCACTTAAGTTATTTAAGGTAGTCAAAAATCACAGATATAGGGCAGCCTGGGTGGCTCAGCGGTTTAGTGCTGCCTTCAGCTCAGACCCTGGTCCTGGAGATCCGGGATCGAGTCCCACGTCGGGCTCCCTGAGGGAGCCTGCGTCTCCCTCTGCCTGTGTCTCTGCCTCTCTCTCCCTCTGTGTGTGTCTCTCATGAATAAATAAAATCTTTAAAAAAAAATCACAGATATAGAAAGTAGCACAGTAGTTCCCAGGGGCTGAGAGAGGGGCGGAAACAATGGAAAGTTAGTGTTTAAGGGGGTACAGAATTTTAATTTTGCAAGATGAAGAGTCCTGGAGATGGATGATAGTGATGGCTGCCCAACAATATGGCTGTACTTAATGCCACTGAACCGTGTACCCGAAAATAATTAAGACTGGGATGCCCGGTGGCTCAGTTGGTTAAGCAGCCGACTATCCAAAGATCAAGCCCACATTGGGCTCCACAATGGGCATAAAGACTGCTTAAGATTCTCTCTCTCCCACTCCCTCTGTCCCTACTGCCATGCATATGTGTAAGCTCTCTTACTCTCTCTCTCTCTCTCTCTCTCTCTCTCTCTCTCTCTCTCAAAAAAGAAACCTTTAAAAGAAGTTCAGACTGCAAATTTTATGTTATATGTATTTTACCACAATAAAAAAGTTGGAAAATAAACCACATAGCCTGCCTAAAATGATACATAATAGGAAACTTATAGACTTAAAAGCTGAAAGAAACATGAAATAACCCTCTTGTTTCAATTAGGAAAATAACAGAATAAGCCCAAAGAAAGTAGGCAGTAAAGAAATCGTAATTAAAACAGAAGTCATGAAGAGAAAACTAACATATGACCAATGAGAACAACAGAGCAATAGGTTGATTCTTTTATGCCTCATGAATTTAAGAAATCTTCAGTGAAACTTTTTGCATTTGAAAAAGAGAATGCACAGAAGCAACTTTTGAAGGAGAAAGGAAGCCCAACTATGGAGGCTGCAAACAATAAAAAGCAGAAGATGTTAAGTGCAACTTGATTCCAATGTAATATGTAAACCAAAATATAGTGGACACTTTTCTAGAAAAATATAACTCCACAAAATTACTCAAGAGGAGCTAAACGCAAAATGGAATAGTCCCACAACCATAAATAAATGGAATCAGTGGCGTGAAATATTTTTTAGATGAATACATCATACCTGATAATTGCGCCAGTGAATTTCAGCTGACATTGAAAGAACAAAGAATTCTAGTCTCACCGTAACTCTTTTAGAATATGGAAAAACTATTCAACTCAGTTAAGAAGGCCAACTCCTCCTATATACCAAAGCCAGAAAACAGAGAAGAGGGGAAAAGAAAAGAACAGAACCATCTCACTCATCTATACAGATTCAATAATTCTAAAAATAGAGAGAGACAGAGACGGAGAGTCAGAGAGAAAACCAAAATCTAACAGTGAATAAAATGTTAATGTTATGGCTAAATAAAATGTAATCTTAAGAACATAAGGCTTGGCATCAGAAGACCCATTGGTGGAAAAAACATTAATAGATAAGTGGGAAAAATAAGAATGATAAAATTCAAGATTCATGAAAATATGGCTTGGAATAGTAGAAGATCAAGTAGTCTTAAACTGATAAAGTGTGGCTACTGAAAACCTAGAGAAAACATTGCATTTCATCATGGGCTGTTAAAATGAATAAGACAACCAAAAAAAAGGGGGGATCCCTGGGTGGCTCAGCGGTTTAGCGCCTCCTTTGGCCCAGGGAGTGATCCTGGAGTCCCAGGATCGAGTCCCATGTCGGGCTCCCTGCATGGAGCCTGCTTCTCCCTCTGCCTGTGTCTCTGCCTCTCTCTCTCTGTCTCTGTCTCTCGTGAATAAATAAATAAAATCTTTAACAACAACAAAAAAAGACAACCGTCACTAATATCACACTGCTCTTCAAATTGTACTTGGGGCTGTAGCCAGCTGGAAAAGACAAGAAAAAGAAACAAAAAGTAGAGAACGTTAATGGGCAGAACAAAACTATCATTATTTGTAGATTATATAATGGATCTATGGTCAACCTCATGGAATCTGTCCATGAATCATAAGAGTTAATAACACCATTGTAAAAGAATGAAGGATACAAAATAAACAAAAAAAGTCTGCTGCATTTGTATATCGCAGTCCACTGTATACAGGTATGTACCTTGGAGTAGAAATGTAATGTCAAATACGCCAGAATGTGACACCAAATAACATGCAAATGTGTCCGTAAATACAATAAAAACAAAATTGTAAAATGCCCAGGAATACATACATTAGAAGATGCACAGATATATCACACACATTAGAAGATGCACAAATTTAGAAGGCCCATGCAAAGAAAATGAGACACCTGAATGGGAAGACAGATGTTGAGGGGGCACCTGGGGGGCTCAGTCGGTGAAGCGTCTGCCTTCAGCTCAGGTCATGGTCTCAGGGTCCTGGGGTCGAGCCCACACCAGGCTCCTTGCTCAGGGGGGATTCTGCTTCTCCCTGTCCCTCTGCCTCCCCCACTCATGCTTGCGCGCGCGCTCTCTCTCTCTCTGTCTCTCTCTCTAATAAATAAATAAAATGTTTTAAAAACTGTTAGTTCTTAGATTGATCTCTGTGTTCCATGCAAATGCAAGTTCCAGTTGGCTGTTTTCTGCATCAAGCTGCCTCTACGATTTGTGCGTCGCAGACTTGCGGGAAGAGCACTGATGCAGAGCCCGCGGTGGAGCGTCCCTCCTCCCCAAGGATCAGGACGCAGTGTAAGATATGACTAAGACCAGTTTCCTTGGTGCAGAGATAACCAAGGGACTGATGCAACGACGACGGGACCCAGAGGCCGACTTAGACAAAGGTAAAACCTGATCCCCATGCACTGGAGACTGATGGGAAATGATGCAGAGAAGTACTTTTACAAATACGGAAGACAATGCTCTGGCGTCCCTATCTCACGTGATACACTAAAATCTTCTCCAGGTAGGTGTAGGACATAAATACTAAAGCCAAACTATAGCACTTCCGGATAATGTGGAATATTATGACCTAGACGGGGGAGAGACTTTTAAAGCATCTGAAAGCACATTCCACCGAGGAAGTAGTTGGCCAGTTGGCCTTAAATTTAGGTGATGATGATGATGAGAAAAGGTAACACACATCGGAATTAGGTATTTGCAACACGCATCGCTGAGCAAATATTTTTTCTCAAACAGGTAAGTATACTCCCAATATACAAATAACAAAAATGACAAATGATCCAAGAGAGAAGTGGGAAAATTTTTCTGATGGGCATTTTGAGAGAAAAAAAAATGAAAATGTTTAGTCTCAGTACTAATAACAAGGAATTCCAACTGAAGTTACGGTAATGCTAGTTTCACCACTAGGTTGACGTTGAGTTTGAGGCCTGACAATGTCAAGAGGCAGTGGCAATCGTGGAAGGAGGATCTAGGGGTACTTCCCACGCCCGAGAAGCGGGACAGCAGCCGTGTGCTGACACCGTGACAAAGCGGGTGCATCGGTGGCACGTGGAAGCAAAGCCAGCAGTGGGGTGAAGAAGTCTAGTGCTTCTCAGCTCTTGGGCCCCCCCAGTCAAAGCAAACCCGGCCACACTTACTGTATTTTTCATGGATTCATTCTGCGGACCCGAAATTCATGCCCCAAATTCAGTCTCTGAAGTCATAATAACCCAAATCACAGAATCACAGCAATGCACAGACCAGCCGCCACTTCTTTTTTGCCATCGTGAGGAGAGCTGCATAGTTTACAAAACTACAAAATCAGTATTGTCTCTGCCGGCGCTGTTGAACTCACTAAGCTGAAGACTACAAAAATCGCCAGGATTTATGAAACGCTCTGTGATGATCTGCAGGTCACAAACAGATTATAAAATGTTGTCATGGGTAGTATTTAAAAACATACTCCAGGGGATTTCTTGGTCTTTTTGTTTTGGGATCTTTTTTTTTTTTTTTTTTTTTCCGTATCTTCTTTTTTTTTTACATCCTGTGGCACAACAGGTTCGTGAAAGAGACAGGACACCACTGAGAGAGGTAACGAGGGCTTTGCCATTTTGTTCAACAAAATGCCGTAGCCCTTCCGAGTTTTAATAGCCATTGACCTTCTGGCAAATTTGACCCACTTTTCTAGATTCCAATTTCTCAAATGGTTAAAGAGAAAAGAGATAAACTGGCAACTAAATCTAGTCAGTCTTGAAATTGTAAGATTCTGGAAGCCCTCATTGACCTTGGCAAGGTTTCTCAGTTGCCTACTAAACTTTCCAGTTCTAACTGTTATAGAAGGGATATTCCCTGTCCTGCTTCTTCCACCATCCCTTTACATATTTTTATGCTTTTCAGTAATTCTGAGTCAAGCATCAGTGGTGCAAGTTCTAGGGCCTCGGAGCCAGGCAGCACTGGATCCCCCATGTGAACAACGTACAGTACTTCTCTTAGCCTTGGGTGTGTTATCTATAAACTCAGCTTAGATAACATCCTGCCGGTAGGCTTGGTGCGGGCCTTGGGCACATGATGTCTCTACAATGCCCCCAGTTCTTGGAACAGAGAAGCCCTCAGTGTGTTCCTGCCCAGCCTGTCTCCATTCCTGCCCTGATAAGCTCACAAAGCCACAGAGAATAAGAGAGGCATCCACAGAGCAGGTGCAAGGAGAGTCCCATTGGAGCACGCACATCATCCCACCCCCGGCGGCTCTGCAATTGGCCCGCCCTCCTTCTCCCTTCCTCGTCCCGGACGGGCCCTCCAGGGGCTTGACTCCTGTCATCCGGCCTCGCCTCTGCTCCCCAGAATGGATGCACACCTCTGCCCTCGGGCACCTACCTCCATGGAATGCCATTAGACACCTGCTACCTTGGCCCTTCCTGGCATGCTCCCAAGACCTCCCACAAGCATCGCAAGCACAGTAGACACCAAACATGCCCTTTCTCCAACTCTCCCCTGTTCAGAATGTCCCAACCACGGCCTCTCAGCTTCATTTCTGCCTCGCTGGTGACATGCTTGCCTGAGGCGGTGGGACAGTTCTATACATTGGTGCAATGGAGTTTTGCTTTTCTGAATTATTTAGGAATGAACACACTTCAGGCACATGGTGGTATGAACAACACAAGGTTGTTGTCATCATATCTGACTATCAAAGCTTTCACATCTTTATCTCCCCCGTATTCCTCCTTCCACTATGGGTTAGCTTCCAACTGACCATTCCCCTCCACCTTCTCTGGCTGGTTCTAATGGCACTGGCCATCAGACACATGGCCTTGAGCATGGCCCCCTGAGTTCTCATCTGACAGCTTGTCATTTGCCTTATGGACAGTCACCCTTGAACGGGTCTCAGCCCTCCTCATTAAACCCTCTGCTAAGCTACAGGAATGATGATACTCTTTCCCCTAAAGTCCTAAGACATACAAGGGATGAATCCTTTGGTCCTTTGTGATTTGGTTCTTGCTTCACCCCCACTATTTTTGCAGATGTAGTTGATATTCCAAACACATTGACATATATGCAATTTCCTAAATTGGCCATGTTATTCCTTTTTAAAAATATGTTTTTTGGGGAAAAACATTTCAAATTAGAGAACATTTTCAAGAAAATTTTAGGAAACTCCCTCTCCCAATAATCATATGATACATTTTTAGGGGAAAATTTCAAATTAGAGAAAATCTTCAAGAAAATTTTAAGAACCTCGTCCCATAATCATACGCAATGAGGTTGCTGACATGGTACTCCATCAACTGTGTGATGTTTCAGAGCATATTTTCTATAAACAGAGAAATTACCCTATACATCTTCTCTATAAGACCATCAAAATGGGAAATAAACATCGATATATTAGTATCATTCAATTCACAAGTCTTATTCATTTATTATCCACAGACCCCAAAAAGTCTTTTGCAGCCAAAAGATCACTTTTAGTTATAAGTCCCTTTCATGTCTTTCAACCTGGAAAACATACTAAGTAATTCCTGGTCTTATACTTGGTTAAAGAGTACAGGTCTTGTTATTCTAGGAGTTTCTCCCTACAGGTGTTTGCCTAACGTCTCCTAATATTTCGTGTGCTGTGGGTGGCCCACCATGTGAAACACAACCTTGACTTGTTCCATTACTGGTGATGTTCACTCTGCTTGTTTGATTGAGGTGGGATTTGCCACTGTAAACTTATTTATTCTTTTTCCCTTTTAAATCAATGGTCGTTTTCCATGTAACAATTATTTTCATACTTTGAAACTGTCAATACCTCATGCTTTATCAAGGTTATAATTTATTCATCTATCATTTGTATCAGTATGGGCTCACAGTTTCCTCTTTAATCTATTCCAATCTTTGTTTACTTTGATGCTCAAATTTTTCTATATTTGAATCATGGGAGCCCCTTCAAGTTGGCCTCTGTGTCCCTTCAAACTTTACTTCCTTACTTTCTGATAAAACAAAATATTGCAGGTTCATGTCATGTTTTCTTGGCCCCAGCCCTGGAATCTACCATTACCTCAAGGAGCCCTGGTTTCATCTGGTGGAAAGAGGTATGTAGAAGCCACGAATCGGGGCTAGGTGTGCTCACTGCTATGGAGTGCTGCTGTTTCTAGTTCTTCTTGATGAATGAATCTAGGGAATATCTGTGTGCATCCACACACACAAAGGTAGCAAGTGTACTCCTATGTCTACATCTAAGACCATGAATTTACAGCAATAAATCCAGTTCCAATCCAGAACCATGTTTTTCATTTTGTTCCTTTTCCAAAGGTGTAAATTCCTTCTCCAACAATGAGAACCTGTCTTTCAGTATCCCTAATAGATCTGTTCCATCCAACCCTGGAAGTAGCCCATCTCCCAGCGCTGTCACCTCTTCCCCTGCATTGATGCCTCTCATCCCAGTCAGACTCACATATCACTTATGGAGTTACATGGCACCAATCAGAGTCTTACTACCAGCTAAAAGTCCCCTTCTCCCCCCAAAAAAGAGAAACTTCCCCCTTTTGTTTTCTTCTTCCAAATATCAACTCTGCTACAAGATCCACCTACCTTCAGTCTTCAATGCCTGTAGCTTATATTTTTGTGTTTTTTCCAGAGTTTTTGCTTGGTCTCTGGAAGATTCAGTCCAGTAGGAGCTTACTTAGCGATAGCGGGAGCTGCCATTGGTTATTATTTGTTTGGTTTTGTTCTATTTTGTGTTTGAGGATACTCTTTATAAGAGTAATAGGGTATCCTTCTCTTCTCAGTTTCCTAGGAATTTTTATAATGAACAGATACTCAATTTTATCACACAATTCTTTATCTACTGAGATAATCATAAGATATTTCTCCTTAATCTGTAAATGTGGTGAATTCTATCAGCTACTGTTCAAATGTTAAACGAAATTTGACTTCCTGAAATAAACCCAAGTTTATTTAGTTGTGAAGAATTGTTCTTTATTATATTGCTGGATTTAGTTGACATTTTGACTAAGACTTTTGCAAGTGTGTTCATGAGCAAGATTTAGCTGCTCATTTTCCTTTATTGTGATGGTCTTTTCAAGTTTTGTGTCAAGGTTATTGCAAAGAAACTGAAAAGTTCTTTTTTTCTCTTGTCTGGAAGTGTATGGGAAAATTTACCAATGACGCTATTTGAATGAGAATTTTTTGTTGTTGTTGTTGAAAAGATTTCATAACAGATTAAATTCCTTCATTAGATATAGGATTATTCAAATATTCTATTTTATTGTTTCAGTTTTAGAAAGCTGTATTTTTTTAGTAATTTCACCAATTTATCTGAATTGTTGATTTTTTTTTTTTTTGGCATGGAAGTTTTAATAAAATCCTGATATTAGCTTTTTAACATCCATAGTTCTTCAGTAGTGTCTCTTCTTTGATGCTTTGTATTGGAGATGCATGCTCTTTCTCATTCATTTATCTGTCTGGCCAAGGGATTTACCAATTTGACTGGCTTTTTCAAAGACAAAACTTTCAAGTTTCTATTTATTTATACCTAAGATATAAATCTCAAGTTTTCTTTTGTCATTTTAAAATGCAATCTGACAACCATAGTCTTTATCTGGGATTTTGTCAGCTTTCATTATTTTAAATATTTTCATATTTAAGTTTAAACCTGCCACCCTACCAACTTATTTTCTATCAGCTACACCTTTTATGTGCTTCATTTTTCTCTTTTCTTTCCTCATTTTGGCCTAATTAAACCATTTTTAAAAAATCATTTCTCTTCTCCCTCTATTTACTTGTTAGTTTTAATCTTTCACTGTTCTTTGAGCAGTTACCTTAGACATTGCAACCTGCTTCTGGGCTTATTTATAATTATTTTACCACTTCCTAAGCAATGTTAGAGTGTCCTTCCTATTGTTATCATGTTGAGGGGTTGGGTAACTGCACTTTTCACATGCAATGTGAGAAGTAATACAGAGAGATCCCATATAGCCTGACTGTCATTTCCCTTAATGGTACTATCTTGCAAAACTGTAGTACAGTATCACAACCAAGGTATTAACATGAATGCACTCCACTGATCTTATTCAGATTTCCTCATATTGCTTGTGTGTGTGTGTGTGTTTAGTTCTATAAATTTTATCACATGTGTAGGTCTTTGTATCCACCATAGGTCAAGATATGCAAGAGTTCCATCCCTACAGGTTCCCACATGTGAACTTTTATAACACTTCCATCGTGTACTGCTCCCCACCTCACCTCCATTCCTAACCCCTAGCAATCTGATCTGTTCTTTCATATGACCTTCATTCTGATTTAGTTACACTGTTTTTGAGCATATTTCTTTATATGGTGTTCTTAGTGGTGGCTGGGTATTACTCTGCACACACATGACTTATCACAGTCCGTTGGTATCAACGTTTTACCAATTTAAGTGTGGAAATCCCACTTCCACTTAGGTTTCTTACCTTATCCACTTGTCTTGAATATCTAATATTGTTTTGTTTCAATCATCAAAGATAATTTATAAAACTTATGAGAAGGATGGTCTCTTGTATATACTATAAGATATTTCTTTTCTTTCTCTTGCTCCTACTTCCTTCCTCCAAGATTTCTCTTTTATCATTTCTCTTCTGTTTGAAGAACTTCCTTCAGCCATGTTTTAAGGATAAGTCTTCCTGTGATATTCATCGGAGAATGTCTTTATTTCCTCTCCATTCCTGAATGATCGTTTTCCTAAACATAAAATTCAGTTACCAGTTCTTTTCTTCAGTGTTTGACAAAATGGTCTCCATCTGACCTCCATGGTTTCAGATGAGAAATCCATTATCATTGAAAACTGATGCAGTTTCTCTTTGTCTGTGTTCAAGATTTTTTTCTTTGTCTTTAGTTTTCAAAAGTTTAATTATGACCTGCCTTTGTATGGATTTTTTGGGCTTTATTCTATTTGAGATTCATATGGATTCTTGAATCTGTAGGTTTATGTCTTTCTCAAAATCCAGGAGTTTTCAGCTGCCAGTTATTTGAATCTCAGGTTTCCAGCAACATTTCCTTAAATAGATATTCAGAATTTTCTTTTTCCTCTAGTTGTTGGACTCCAATCAGACGAGATCGGGCGCGTTCAGGGTGGTATGGCCGTAGACTGTTGGACTCCAATCATATGAGCAATGAATCTTCTATTATTGTCTCTCAAGCCCTTGAAGCTCTGTTACATTTTTCAGTTTATTTTCTCTCTATTGTTCAGATTGTATCAATTATATTGCTTTGTTCCCAAGTTCCCTGATTCTATCTTCTGTCATTTCTATTTACCATTGAACCACCCAGTGATTTTTTTTATTTCTGTTATTGAAACATTTAGTTCTATGACATTTACTTGGCTTTTCTTTATAGATTTTATTTCTCTGCTAAGATTTTCTATTTTTCTTTTGTTTAAAGAGAATTTGTAATATGTTTGTTGAGGCATTATTATGGTGGCTGTTTTAAAATCTTTGCCAGATAACTTCAACATCTGATTCATCTCAGTGTTGGCATCAGTGGATTGTCTGTTTTTCATCCAAGGTTCTTGGTACAATGAGTGATTTTCAGTTACATCCTGGACATTTGGATTCTTAGGTGAAGAGATTCTGGGTCCTACTCGATCCTGGGACTCCAGGATAGCCAAAGGCAGGCACCAAATCACTGAGCCACCCAGGGATCCCCCTATTTAAATTTTTTAAAGCAGGAAGTCACCCTACTTAGGTTTAGCACACAGGCCCTTATTTACTTTTGTAAACTATGATTCCAGTGACTATTCAGTTGTTGAAGCATTAACACTACTATTTTCATCTGTTTGGTATCTGACTCTGCTGGGACTCCCTCTGATCCCTGTCAATGGTGCCCAAGGGCAAAAAGAGTTTCCCCAGCTGAGATATCTGTTACTTACAGGTGGGTAAAGAGACTCTCCAAACCCCAGAGAGAGAGTGCTTCCAGGACCAGGTGGCTTGTTGTGGGATTCCCCCATCTGTGTTGCCCAGATACCTGGTATCTCTGAATGAGGGAAAAAATTCTCCATCCCGTGGGGGTTCCCTTTACTTCCCAACTCAGCCACAAGTGACTCAGTCCAGGAGGCTCCTTTTTCCCAAGATTTAAGACTACCTTCTCTACCCAGACATTCCAGGCTGTTTTGAAATTAGTTTGTTTTGTTTTGCTGCTAACTGCTCCTAGGATTTTCTCTTGGTATTTGGATCCCAGCAGCCTGACTGAGATGTGCTTAGGTTTAATCTCCTTTGTATTTATACTATTTTAGTTTCTCATAGTTCCTCAAATCTGTGGGCTGATGCTTTGTGTCAAAGTTTAAAACTCTTGGCCATTATCCCTTTAAACAATGCTTTTGCTCCATCATCTCGCCTTTCTGGAAATCTAATTATATAACTGTATGACCTTTCAATCACATCCCAAATATGTCCTGTGTTATCATCTATATCTTCTACCCACTTCTCACTCGAGTTTTAATCTGGCTATTTTCTTCCAGCTCATTATCACTTTATGTCTGCCTATTTGCTATTAAACACATCTCTATGGTTTCAATTATTATATTTTACATTTTAAAATGTTTCACTTCATTGCTTATTTTCTATTCTCTCTTCTTTATTTCTGTAAATTTATTAGGTTATACAATTAAAACCAGTGTTCGATTATTATAATTCCTGGATTTCCCTGTGATTTTGATTCCAATAAATGTTATTCCTACTATTTTGAGTCATTTGGTCTTTACTCCAATTAATGGATATTCCTGGTTATTGATATTTCATGCTGGACATTATGTACAAAAACTATTAGAAGCAGTTTGCATTTGAGTATTTTAACACATGACAGTAATAGTATTACTTTCACACAAACCCTGCTCTCTCTCTCTCTCTCTCTCTCTCTTTTTTCTTTTTTGAGAAAGAGAGAGAGAGAGAACACACAAGAGTGGTAGGAGGATCAGGGGGGAGAAAGAGGGAGAAAATCTTAAGCAGGCTCCTCACCCAGTGTGGAGCCCTATGCAGGGCTCCAATCTCATAACTCTGATATCATGATCTGAGCTAAAATCAGGACTCAGATGCTTAACCTACTGACCCACCCAGGTGCCCAAGAAACTTGATAAATTTTGTGGCTAGCTTCAACTCTTAATGCCTTTGCATAAACCTTGGTGATATTTTTTTTTAAGATTTTATTTATTTATTCATGACACACACATAGAGAGAGAGAGGCAGAGACACAGGCAGAGGGAGAAGAAGGCTCCATGCAGGGATCCTGATGTGGGACCGGATCCTGGGTCTCCAGGATCATGTCCTGGGCTGAAGGCGGTGCTACACTGTTGAGCCACCAGGGTTGCCCTATTTCTTTACTAGAATAATTTTGTAGGATTTTATGCTGAGATTTATCAAGAACTGACATCTTTACTATTTTCAGCTTTTCTTTTTTTTTTTTTTTATTTTCAGCTTTTCCATTCAGAAATACAGTATAACTCACTATTAAATATTTGTTTTACCTTTTAATGAAATTCTTCTTGTATTTTCTGCACATTTTCTCAGGACTATTAATGGATATTTTATTTATTTGTCTTGTATTCTTAGAATATAATTTTTTATTAATTATTTTAACTATTACTGTTGGTATCCAAGCCTATTATCCATTTTACATTTGGTAAGTTTGATTAAGGGTGTAGTTACTTGTAATGGCTTGTTTTCAGTGCAGAATTTCTTAGAGACATTAACATTCCAATATGTACTGTCAATATCCATGATGTTGATTTAATGTGTAACATTTCCAGTTATGTGTTCTGGAAATTTTTATTTTTAACATACCAATTAAGATTAATATCTCATGGAACACATATTCTGTGGACACTATTCAGAAAATGTTTCAACAGACCTTTTCACAAGAATGATTTATGGTCCTGGTTTTAACCATTAGCAAATGAAATCCCCACCTTGCAAATGTATGATATATTACAGTTTCTGCTATATATATATATATATAGCATGTTCATTCTGTTGCTTTCTTTTTTAACCCTTTACAAACATTTGATACTAGGATTAGTCTGGATTATGGATTATGTTGACTTTAACTCTTCACAGGCTATAGAAATGCAATGGAACCATGAATGTGGCAGATGAGACTTCACACTCAGTTGTTATAGGTCAATCACAGGAAATACCACTAATCAATCACAGAGCCCTTTCCTTTTGATTCAGATGTAGTCTCAGAATCCTTTACACTCATGTTTTATAGGAAGCCATAGAAAGAGGTCAGAAACGATGCATAAGATAAAAATTGTGCTATCCTTGCAATAATATTTGTTCCTTAGATGACTGTTATTAAATTGTTTTATTTTCTTTTCATAATAGCATTAATGTTTGGATTAAAATTTAAACAGTTGTATTTATCTATTTATTTATGTATTTTTGAGAGAGAAAGAGAGATAGAGAGAGAGTGGAGGGGGCGGGTGGAGAGTGGAAGAGAGAGGGAGAGAGAGAATCCCAGCAGACCCCATGCTAAGCCCAGAATCCAGCATGTGGCTCAATTTCACAACCCTGATTATCATGACCCTAGCTAACCTCTTGATTTTAGTTAAGTATCTGACTCTTTTTTTTTTTTTTTTTAGTATCTGACTCTTTTTTTTTTTTTTTTTTTTTTTTTTTTTTTTTTTTTTTAGTATCTGACTCTTGATTAAGCATCACCCAGGCCACCCAGGCACCCCAGACTTAATTAATTTTATAAAAATTAAATTTACTTTTCACCTCTAGCCCTTTAATATCTTTTGTTTTGTTTTGCTATCTTGTTGTTTTGTTTTTATATCTTAACTTTCCTCTTCTTGATCAATTAATTTTCATTTATTTCTTAGTTCACTAACATATTTTTAGGTCATTATTAAAAGAAGGTTATGAAAGTGGTACATTTTGTTTGGATACTTGGAAATGTCTTTTCATAGTCTCCGTATATGAATAAAAAATTTAGTGGTACATCGCATTCTCAAGTCATATCTTTTGCACCAGAAATTCTGTAGCTGCTGCTTTTGCTTTTTTTCCCCCTCATAATACTGTTACAAGAGAAAGCTATGAAATAATGATATGTATTAAACATTGTGGGTAATCAATTTCTTCATTTTTTTTTCTTTTTCAATCTTGATACTTATAAGAATTTTTGTTGCTACCATCATCTCCATTATTCAAACATCTTGCCAAGATAGATATGGTAGGTTTCTGCTCATTAAAGTTGCCTGAATATCAGTGCAGCCCTATATTAGTTCAGAGAATATTTCATCAGTTTTGACTTTATATATATAACTTCTGTTCTATTGCTTTATTTTCTTCCCCTAGAACACCTATAATGTGTGGCCATTTTCCCAGAAAGCTGGTAAAGTTTCTTCTGGTTTCCACTCCACATCATTGATCTAATTTTCAGTTTAATTCGGTACAAAAAGTCAATAAGTCCTAACCCCTACCTTCAAAATATTGGTAGAAATATGCATGCAATACAACAAATAGACTCAATAAAGAAAGAATCTCAATAAACAGACAGAAAGTATTTCATTAAAAAAAAACTAATGAAAGTTCTGGAGTTGAAAAGACAGTAATAATGTAAATGAAAAATTTCCCTAAAGGGTTAAATGGCAAATTTGAGATGGTAGAAAAAAAAAAGATTCAATAATCTTCGAAGCAGAGCAATAGAAATTATCCAACACATAACAAACATAAAAAAACTAAAGAATGAACAAACTCTCAGAGACCTGTGATATATCAAGTATATCAATATATGGTTAATGAGAGTCCCAGACAAATAAGAGAGAGGGAAAAAGAACATTAAAATTATTTGAAGAAATAATGGTTGAAAACTCCCCAAATTTGATTAAAAGTATTGACCTACAGATCCAAAAGTTCAATAAATTCCAAGTTGGACAAATATTAAGAGATGTACACTTAGACACACTTAAATTTTTAAAAGACAAATATGAAGAGAATTTTAAAAGCATCAAGAGAAAAGGGCTCATCATGTACAAGAGAAAAAAGACAAAGCTTTCTTCTCATCAGAAACAATGGAGGTCAGAAAGCAATGAAAGGAAATAGTCAAAGAGCTAAAAGAAAAACTGTCAAACCAAGATTTACTCACCCAGTAAAACTATCCCTAAAAAAAAAAAAAAAAAGAAAAGAAACAATAAAAACATTTCCAGGGGATCCCTGGGTGGCACAGCGGTTTGGTGCCTGCCTTTGGCCCAGGGCGCGATCCTGGAGACCCAGGATCAAATCCCACATCGGGCTCCCGGTGCATGGAGCCTGCTTCTCCCTCTGCCTATGTCTCTGCCTCTCTCTCTCTGTGTGACTATTATAAATAAATAAATAAAAAATTAAAAAAAAAAAAACATTTCCAGCTAAAGGAAGATTGCAAGGATGTGTTGGTAGCAGATCTGCCTTGTAAGAATGCCTTTAAAATCCTTCCAGCCAAAAGGAATTAGTGCCAGAAAGTAACTCAAATCCACAGGATGAAATAATGAGCATTGGAAATCATAAATATGTGGATAAATACAAAACACACTTTAAACATACTTAACTTCTCTAACAGACATAAGATAGTGTGAAACAAAAATTTATAACATTATATTCTTAAATTAATAACCAATACAGACATAATCTATATATGACAGTAATAGCTCAAAGGAGGAATGAATAAAAGGAGATATGTATATTGTAATCCCTAATATAATGACTAAGAAAACAAAATTTTAAGGTGTAGTAAAAAACAGAGAAGTTAAAATGGTGCTATATGTTGGCAAATTGAACTCCAATTAAAAGATATGTAAAAAAATATTTTTTTTCTAGGAAAAAAAATAAAATGGTGCATGAAGAATATTTGTCTAGGGGCTCCTGGCTGGCTCAGTCAATAGAGCATTTGACTTTTGATCTCAGAGTCATGTGTTCGAGCCCCAAATTGGATGCAGAGATTATAAATAAATAAGCTTTGAAAAGAGAATATTTATCTAATGGAGAAATGTTTGAGTGTGAGCAAAGTGAAGGATACAACAGGGACACAAAGCTCTGTCAGGACAGAAAAGCCTAAGAGACATACAGAGATGACAGAACCAGACAGATCCCAGAGGCCAAGGAGCAAGAATGATCTTCAAGAGCTGAGGTCATCTCTGCTAGGACAGCAAGTCCAGGATTGGCCTCCAACACCACTGAGTTTCTTCAGGCCAGGTGACTTCAGTTCTTGAGCCAGCCCCACTTCCTAGCACTGCAGCCTTACCTTCAGAACCTCTGGAGCCTCCATCAGCCAGGCTTCCTCTCAGGGCCTGAACCCTTAGCCCCAGGCCCTGTCAAGATTCCCACAAAACTGGTCTGAGGCACTATGTGAAACTCTTTAGCTTCTACACTAAGATGCCCATGGAGAAGAAGGCTCTCAACATGGTGGAGGAGCACCTGGACAAGTATTTCCAGCATCTTTGTGATGACCTGGAGGTGTTTGCTGTGCCTGCTGGACATAAAACTATGAGGCTGAGGACCTGGAATTTCTGATGCAGTGGCGGGGCCTGGTCAATGACCAAGTCTCCCTACATGTGCTTATGGAGCAACAGCTGCCCTGGAGTACTAGCAGCTGCTCATCCCTTGTGCATTCAGTGGCAATTCTGTTCTTCCTGTTTAGTAGTGGCTGGGTCTCAATACCTACCCAGGGCCCACCTAGGGTCACAAGGTCCTCTTCCAGGTCTCCTCCCTACCTCCCCATCATCAATAAAGTGAATTTTTAAAAAAAGAACACAAAAGAAGGCAGTAGAAAAGGAACAGAAGAACAGAGACATGAGACAGGTAGAGAACAGATCTTCAAAACTGGCAGTCATAAGCCCATCGTTATGAATGATTATATCAAATGTGAACAGAAAATGCCTCATTCAAAGGTATGAATTGTCAGAATGGATTTAAATTTTTTTTATTTTATTTTTTTATGACAGTCACACAGAGAGAGAGAGAGAGAGAGAAAGGAAGAGACATAGGCAGAGGGAGAAGCAGGCTCCACACACCGGGAGCCCGACGTGGAATTCAATCCTGGAACTCCAGGATCGCGCCCTGGGCCAAAGGCAGGCGCCAAACTGCTGTGCCACCCAGGGATCCCTCAGAATGGATTTAAAAAAACAAGATCCAAATATATGCTGTCTACAGAAAATACACACTACATTCAAAGACACAATAGGGAATCAAAAGGATGAGAAAAGACATAACATGCCAACAATAACCATGAAAATGGTGAGATGGGTATACTAATAGCAGATAAAATAGACTACAAGAGAAAAAGTAATTGTGTCAAAGACAAGGAGAGACATTTCATAATGACAAAAGGGTAAATACATCTGGAAGGTATAACAATTATAAATGTATATGCACTTAATAACAGAGCTAAAAATGCATAAAGCAAAGACATACAGCAATGGAAGGAGAAATATCCAATTTGTCAATAATAGTTGGAAACTACAATGATCTTCTTTCAATAATTTTTAGAACAGTTAATCAGGAAATTATCAAAAATTCTATGATTCTAACAGCATTCTCCACCAACCCAACTTAACTAACATTTATAGGACACTCCTGACATTTGCACTCTCATGGACTACAGGGAGCATATTATTTTCAAG
Source organism: Canis lupus dingo (assembly GCF_003254725.2). Lineage (NCBI taxonomy): Eukaryota > Metazoa > Chordata > Mammalia > Carnivora > Canidae > Canis > Canis lupus. The sequence goes on from NC_064260.1 coordinate 1,621,063, forward strand.
TACTTGTGAAATGTTATCTAGGATAAACATTATTCTGAGCTACAAAACAACCTCAATAAATTTAAAAGTCTGAAATCATATAAAATATGTTCTCTGAGCCCAATAGAATTAAATGAAATCTATAGCAGAAAGAAATATGGGAAAATCCCAAACATTTGAAAATTAAGCAGCACAACTATAAATAACCAGTGGATAAAAAAAAAAATCACAAGGTAAATTTTTAAATATTTTTAATTTTAAGAAAATGAAAACCGGTATCAACCAATATCAAAATCTATGGGATACAGTTCAAATAGCACTTACAGGAAGATTTACAACTTTAACATCTATATGAGAAAAGATTGTCTTAGATAAATAATATAAGCTTCTGACTTGAGAAACTAGAAAAAAAGGAGAGCAAATTAAACCCAAGCAAGCAGAAGGAAGGGCTCATGGTACCTGGTGACATGGTCCTGGCATCAAGCACTCTCATGGTGTAATCTAGGGTGAATATAAATTACACATCTGTGCACTTCTTCTCCAATGGGCCAGGGAGAAGAGTTAGGCTGTTTGAGCTATAGGATCTCTGTGGCAGCTACTCAACGCTTTGGTTGTAGCAGGAAAAAGCCATAGAGAACTGCTTATAAATATAAGAATCATCCTTAGCTACAGATGGAGAACAAAAAGGCAGTTGGCCAAATTTAGCCCATGGGCCACAGTTTTCACATCTCTATATAGACAATAAATAGATTTTTTTTCTAAAAAGAAAGAAAGAAAGAAAGAAAGAAAGAAAGAAAGAAAGAAAGAAAGAGAAAGAAAGAAGAAATAAAGAAAGAAAGAAAGAAAGAAAGAAAGAAAGAAAGAAGAAAGAAAGAAAGAAAGAAAGAAAGAAAGAAAGAAAGAAAGAAAGAAAGAAAGAAAGAATAAATGCAACATAAGCATTGAGCCCCACAGAGAAAGGGGTTATATCTTTTCAGTTCTGTATCTTCCATCGGTGAATACACGAGATAACACAGTGTGGGCCTCCTGGGGAATCTCTAGGATGAAAAAGGAGAAGCAGCTGGCTTACAGTAGTAATAATTTCCAGAAATGTGAATATTTGGTTCTGGTAAATCCAAGAGGGAAAGAACTAAGGTTGGAATCTAACATGTAGTATGTGCCTACCATACATAATTTCATTAATCTCCACAAAACCCTCCTTTTCACACATACTGAAGCCCAGGTTGAGAGAAGCTAAGTAACATGCACGAGATCCCATAAATAGTAAGAAGCCAGACCAGGAATGGAAAAGGTTTGTAGTTCCAAAACTCAAGGTTTTCCTGTTTTGTTGTTGTTGTTGTTTCATTTTGTTTTGTTTTCATGAAACCAGGCTCACTTGCCTTGCTGGCCATGATTTCATACTTCATTGTATCTACCACTGCTGTTCCCAGAACTTCTCTTTCATTATTAGTACATCCAGATCACAACCTCCTTATATAGAGCTATAAACCTGGATTCTAGCAACTGCTCTGGGTCACTTCCCACAGGTCCTCTAGCGTTTGCTCAACATGATGAGCCTCAAAGTCCCCAGCTGTGTAATGGGCATACCGTGCATCAGTGGGCCTATCAGGAGCATCCAGGAGAGTGAACTTGTTCTGAAAAGTACCAGCCATTATACAAATTGACGGTGGCACTTTCGATCATCGCTAACTGGCTTGGGACCTGTTTTTTCTTTTCCGGAAGTGGACACACCTTTGTGAATCAATCAGTGTGCCTTATAAGCATGTGCAAGCTCTTTCTACAAGCAGTGCGTGACTGGTTGAGGCCCCCGTTTCTATGTAGGCCTGAGTGTGGGAGAGATCTGTATCTGTGGGTGTTCAGATATCTAGGACACCACGTTCTGTTGAAAAGTCAATCTTTTTCTGACTGGATTTTAACTTTTCATTCCCCCCACCCCTAGTAACTCCTTCTGGAAAATATTTATTCCTGGGAAATGAGTAAACAAACAAACAAACAAACAAAAAATAGAGAACTTACCAGCCCCACTCCTCCAACTCACAGTGGCATAGCTGGTAAAAACTCCTGTGAAAAGCAGATGATGTGGTCTCTGCTTTGGAATCCAATGAACCTCAGAATGCTCAAACTTTTGAGTTAGATAAACATCAAGAAGTTGAAGGCTTATCTGGAAACTCTGAACTTTCAGTGCCTATTTGGGTAGGAAGTATCATGAGATGAAGTTTTGTTGCCTGATTTCCAGAACCTTCCGATTTTTCAGAGGGCCATAAAGTCTTTGAAACAAGAAAAAAAAAAAAAAAAAAAACAAGCCACCGTGGTGTCTGGCTGCTTCTGACAGAAAGTAGAGTGGAGAGAGTCAAACACACTGCTCAGGAACTACCTCTTTTCTCTGCTCTTCAGCCTCAGACACCCCAAGCCCAGCCAGCTGCATTCCCCACTGTTGGGGAATTTCTGGTTCTCATTGTACCTAGTGGTTATATCTTTTCCTGGAGGCAGAGTGGGACCGCCGGCAGCCCAGACCTTCCACTTGTTGAGTCTCAAATCCCTCCTCTCAAAAATAGAAGCAGAGATCCCCACTGCACGGAGCTCTCAGAGGGGTTGTCCCTGATGGCCAGGATTCCAAAGCAGAATGAGAGGAGGCAGGAAGAGCTTTCTTCTCTGTCTCTTGCCCTTCCTATACTCTAGAGGAACAGCCAAGGTGTCCCCGCCGGATCCGATTCCGGTTCAGCAGGTGCACGCCCACCCAAAACTGGGCAAACGGGAAGCAAACCAACAGAGGTCTACGGAGACCAACAGAAGATGGCAGAGGAGTCTCCGCACAGGTGGTGTATGTTCAACCCCAGAAATTCGCCAGATAGTTGCCAATCCAAGATATCTCAGAATAACAATCTTGATCTTTTTTTTCCAATGTGGAAATTCAGTACGAAACATTTTCTTTCTCATTATGGATCATCATCCTCATCCTTCTTTCCCCTTATTCTAAAAGCCCATAAAATTAAAGCTGATCTGGGGCAGCCCGGATGGCTCAGCGGTTTAGCACCATCTTAGGCCCAGGGTGTGATCCTGGAGACCCGGGATCGAGTCCCACGTTGGGTTCCCTGCATGGAGCCTGCTTCTCCCTCTGCCTGGATCTCTGCCTCTCTCTGTGTCTGTCTCTCATGGATAAATAAATAAAATCTTTAAAAATTAAAGCTGATCTCTGTTGGGCAGTTTCCATCTTATGATGTAGCACATGAGCATATGTGACATAGATGATGCCTATTTCGTTCACCACTGTACCATTAGCACCAGCATATTCCCCAGCACATGGGAGGAACAATGTAATTATATGATGCTGTTTTCACTGTGGATTGAAGCCCAAAGGACCTAAGTGCCCTAAAGAAGAAATCTGTCTTTTTTCTGCCTATGCAGCCCCCACTACGTGGCTTAGCATCTTACCTTCCACATAGCAAGTGCTCAATAAACACCAGATAAAGGGATGGGTTAATGAAAGCATTGGACATCTAGAGACTACCTGCTGGTGAGCAAGCTGAAGAGAAGACAAACCTAAAGCAAATTCCCTGCCCCATAGGAGGATAAGATTCAGTTGACCGGGCGTGATGTCGATACAGAAAATTAGAGAACAGTATCAGGTACGTGTAAGCACCTCACACTGTTCAGCAAGCAGATTCTGATGGAAATTCATCAAAGAAATGAGGGCAGGGGGCTGGAGCTGCCCTTGGTGGGGGATGGGAAGACTAAACGAGCTTCTTGGGATAGGCCGTAGACACCAGAAAAGGTCGGCAAGGGCACTGCCCTGTTGCCATGCCCCTGACCTGTCTCTTCCAATAACATTCCATTGACAAATAAAAACAAATAAGGGGCAACCCCGGGTGGCCCAGCGGTTTAGCACCCGCCTTCGGCCCAGGGCCTGATCCTGGAGACCCGGGATGGAGTCCCACATCGGGCTCCCCGCAGGCTCCCTGAGGGGGAGGCTCTCCTCCCTCTGCCTGTGTCCCGCCTCTCTCTCTGTGTCTCTCATGAGTAAATAAATAAAATATTTAAAAAAAAAAAAAAAAAAGAAAGAAGCAGATCTAAAAACAAACAAGGACGTGCAGTAATTAGTGGAGGTGGGATTTTAACCCAAATCTCCCTGACCCTTCAAGGAGTACTGCTCACTCTAGGTGGGAATCCCTTCCACTGGGAAATAGGAGGAAAGAATCAGGAGAGGGGGTAGGTATGAGAAAGCTCTAGGAGCAGGAAGCAGAAATGCTAACCTTGTGGCTTCCGGGGAGATCACGCTGGGTGCACATAAACGTTGGGTGAAGAGGTCCTGCAGGAGCAAGGCCTGCACTTTGGCCCTTGCTCTGTGCTGAGAACAAGGAATGTTCAGGAATGCTAGGAGAAGAGCCAGTCCTCTAGCACAATAGATCAGGGTTTCATATAAGACAAATAAAAAGCAAAGAATGGAGATTAGTGTGAGAGCCCAGAGGAGCAATGCTGAGAGCCTTCCTGAAGTGAGCCATTCCTTCATCCTCTTACGGATTTATTCTCTTAATTATTCCTTCTCTTCATTCATTCATTCTCTGAAGTATTCTCTTAATCGCTTAATATGTTCCTCTAGGTGCTGGAAATACAGCAAAAGAACAGGAGAGATGTGATTTTTTTTTTTCTAATGGCACCTGAATTCCAATGGGGCAGTTAGACAATTATCAGGAAAGATAGGAAATCACTTCTGAGGGCAGTAAGCATCACGAAGAATAAATGGATAACAGGGTCAGGTGGAGGGGCTGGTGATGGGGGTCAGTGGGTGAACAGGGGTGGCCTTTCTGAACGACTTTGGTCTCTGTGAGGGTCACAAGTAGTGTGACCTGCAGGGCCTGTGGGTTGGGCGCAGGGTGGAGGCAGAGCAAGAGGGAGGCCCGGGGACCCGAGGGGCCGGGAGGGCAGCTGGCAGGGGCGCCTGGGTCATGAGAGTCAAGGAAAGGACGGGCATCGGGGCGGGAGGGCGGGACCCCAGGGGGGAAGATGTGAGGGAAAGAGATGGTCTGTGCCATCTTGGAATCGGAGGTAAGGAGCATGTTCCAGGGTGATTTCCGAGTGAGCCTCTGGGACCAGGAAGGCAGCAGGAAGGAGAGTCAGGTGCTCCATCTGGGGTCGGGGAAGGTTCAGGCGTCAGGAAGAAGCCAAGTTAGGAGACGGCGGTAGCCGCTGCCTCATCTGGGGCTTGAGGTCACCTTGTTTGGAGAGAAAAACCATTTTCTTTCCTGCCACTATGGCCTCTCCAGAGGGGGAATCATGACGGTGCCTCGGTGTCTTTGTCAAGCTGTGTGCCTTGGGGTGGGTGTCACCCTGACCTCACCCCGCAGCGTGTAGTGTGAAGCTGGCGGAAATGCGCAAGGGCCAAGGCGCTGTCCCGTCAGGACGCATCACAGGTTTTCCAGTCGAGTTACATAGAAACAGCACTCCTACTTTCCAAATTGTCCTAAAGTGGACCAAGAATTAAACAAACAAAACGGCGAAGGGACGAAGTCAATGAGGCCAGAGGGGAAGGTGGAGCGTATGGGACGAAGCTCTGGCAGGAGCCCCAAGTGGATGATAAAGGCACAGGCAGGGGACGGGGTTCCAGCTCGGGAGGCCAGGGGCAAAGGACAGCCGCCTCCACGCCCTGTCTGATCCCCTTACCTGGCCAAACTACCTTCCTGGGCCCTGAACTTCAGAAGGGGATATTCATTTACGGAGCAAAGTCATTAACAACATCTCTGATTAAAAAGGGATGCCCGGGGGCTTAGCGGTTGAGCGTAGCCTTCAGCCCAGGTCGTGACCCCAGGTCCCGGGATTGAGTCCTGCGTCGGGCTCCCTGCATGGAGCCTGCTTCTCCCTCTGCCTGGGTCTCTGCCTCTCTCTCTGTGTGTGTCTCTCATGAATAAATAAAATCTTACGAAAAAAATAAAATAAAAAATAAATTAAAACCTGCCAAAAAGACAAGTACTGCAAGTACCCATTTGTTTCAACAATCCTTGCGGGAGAAGAAATCATCCTGCCCAATCAGAGTGGCAGAGGCTTTGTGGAGTCTTTGGGCAGGTGGAGAATGGGTCCCGGCTTGTCCATTCCTGGAGGTGCGGCCTAACTTTGGGACGGGATTGGATGACCTTGAAGATTGTGTGACCGTGGTTCCCCTGGTTCTCTGGTTCCCCTGCCAAACACTGTGTCTGAAGGTGTAGGTCCCACTAAGCAGACAGGTGTCCTACCTGCTGCCTGGAGGGAGAGACCTGCACCTGCTGAGCTCATCAGGTGGGGGGGGCTATTTTCCATGCCCCTGGCCACCCCCTCTCCAGTGGACCCCACTGCCTCCTCGTGTCACACCCACTGGGACCTACACAGCCCGGCACTTGTGAATTTTCCATCGTCTTGGGCTCCGGATGCAATGATGCAACGTTGCCTCCCTCCTGAGAACCAGTCTTTCGCAAGAACTACCGCAGGAGCCCTCTTGCTAGAGACCTGGATCCCCCCGCCTCTCTCCCCCGTCGCCCCAGTGTAGCCCTCTGGACAAGTGCATCTCACTTTATATCTGGCCTTTTTTTTTTTTTTAAGAATTTATTTATTTCTTTGACAGAGCTAGAGAGTTCGAGCAGGGGGAGGGCAGGCAGAGGCAGAGGGAGAAGCAGAGTCCCCGCTGAGCAAGGAGCTGACGTGGGGCTGGACCCCAGAGGCCCGCATCTGGCCTTTCTGGGGGTCACTTTCCGCTCTGGCCTCTTTGCCGTCCCCCTCCAGCTGCCCCCGGGCCTGTCAGACCTGCTTCCCCTCAGCCTCCTGCAGGCACACCTCTCCTCTGCTTGTCCTGTTGAAAATTTGTAATGCAAAAAAAAAAAAAAAAAAAGTTTCAGAAGCAGGGAATCCACAGCCTCCCTGCGTCCCAGCGCAGCTTGTCTCTACCAGGGACAACCTGCGTACACTGGAGCCCAACGCACGACTTCAGGACAGATGAGGACCCGCTGGCTGCATGCACACGCTCAAAGGCCTGCGTGCGTGCACAAGTGAACCGGGCCTTCCCACTTGTCCCCAGCAGCAGGTGGCCCCGTCCTGTTGGAGCCCGTGGGTTTATGGCTGCAGCCGCTGCTCGCTTTCCTGGGAACAGGTGGCTTCCCTCCACTCTGGGCAGCGGCAGGCTGGCCCCACGGAGCAAAAGCTTGCAGCCAGCACCGGGGAGGTGGCACCCGGACTGTCCCAGCTCCTCCCGGCAGGCCTTGCAGCTACAGGAAGCCACCCACCCGAATTTCAGAAACCGCAGGCTCCTGTGGGTTCTGAGATCCTCCGTTTCATGTGTTCTGTGACCGTGCACGCAGTTCAGCATGTTGCAGGTCGCCCTCTTTCACATTTCTCAGCCGGGACCGGGGAAGAGCACCCTTTGCGCCGCCATGCGGGGCCGTGGGCTTCAGTGTCCCGGTTCCCAAACAGGGGCGGGGTGTGGGCTCCCCACCCAGCAACAGGGCAGGTGCCCCGAGCGCCCCACTCCCCTGCCCCAAGCTCTGCGTTGTTTGGTGTGTGCAAAGGAAGGACTTGTGTCCTGGGGAATTGACCCCGATGGCCATGATGAGGGGCCCCAAGGCAAGTGGGGACGTGCTCTTGGCACGTGGAAGTGCCAATGTCTCCAGGCCCTGGAATGAGGAAGCGGAGGCTGCCCAGGGTCTGGGCCACAGCTGAGAAGCTTGTCCCAAGCTTCTGTGCAGAGGAGGGGGTTCTGTGGCACCCCCTCCTCTGCACAGGGCACCTCTCTTCCACTTTCTCCCGCCGGCCCACTGCTTGCCCTTTGCACACCCAGCCTGAATTGAGCACCTTGCCCAGGCCCTGAAGCTGCCTGGAGCCACCGTCTGCCTCTCCGAGGCCTCCGAGGCCCGGTGTGGCCCTGCTGTCGTGTGTGGCTCTGGGCTTTGGGGGACACGGGCTCATGGGGCTTTGATCTCTGGAGCCCAGCAAAGGAGCGGTCCCCGCGGAGGCCACAGGGCACTGAAAGCGGGAATATCCCAAATCGGAGCAGCTGTCAGGAACAGAGGTGAACCCTCCAGCTGCGTCCCTGAGCTCGCCAGAGGGTGGCGGTGGGTCCCTGCCCGCTGCACCCAGCCTTCCTGCCCACAGGCCGAGCCAGGCCCCCACCTGCAGCAGCTGCAGCTCCGGGTCCGCGCAGGGGCGAGGCCGCAACCCTCCCAGGGCAGCCCCTACAGTGGGCCAGGACTGAGATCCTCGGCCCCCTGGGAACTGCCCTGGGAGGAGCTGCAGCGTGGAGGTGAGGACGCGCCCTCACGATCTCGTAACACATCCAGAGCAGAGGCATGAAGCTAGTTGAGAAATCCAGCTCAGTGTTGTGCTTGCTGCTTCCCTCCCTGCTTGCTGGGCCCGGTGGCAGGACCAGCCCCCAGCCCACAGATAGTGCCGTCACTCAGGCCGGGCAGCCACACGATCCTGAAGTTGGTAGGCCTTTCATCCCGGATCTGTGTTCCGTGTGTGCAGGCCAGTGTGTGCAGCGGAGCATACGCAGAAGGGGCCTCAGCTCACATGCAGAACCCCGTCTGCAGCCGCCCCCTCCCTGGAATGGGTTCTCTGCCGACGCCCCCAACGCCTCTACCTGCCGGGACCTGGGCGCAGGGGCGTGGGGGCTCCGACAGGGCCAGGCGAGTAGGGACATGGGCCTGGGTGCCCTGCACTGAGAGGCTCTGCAACCGCCCATGATCGACCCCCTGCTAGAGGGAGAGGACTTTAAAAAGCAGATAAAAATCATGAGGAGTTAAGAGAGAGACCACTAAAGAAGGAGAAAATATGTTTCTTGCTTTTTGAACCTGTATCTGGCTCTGCCTGGTAATCCAATGACATGAGGTTATTTTTTTTTTAATATTGTATTTATTTATTCATGAGACACAGAGAGAGGCAGAGACCCAGGCAGAGGGAGAAGCAGGCTCCATGCAGGGAGCCTGATGCGGGACTCGATCCCGGGACCCCGGGGTCACGACCTGGGCCAAAGGCAGGTGCTCAACCGCTGAGCCCCCAGTGAGCCCCCACACACGTCATTGCCAGTGTCACTGGCTCCCAGAGGCCGCACGCAGTCTGGTAACTCAGAAAAACTTCTCCATAAGGAACAGGCTGTAAGAAGCAGCCCCAGGAACATGGAAGTGAGTTTAGAGGGGACTGAAGGCACAGCCACATGTCTTGTAGCTCACGTCCTACAGGAGCCAAGGGCCTCAGGGCCCAGCAAGCAGGCATCAGGTGGCCTCCTACTCAGAGGTAAAAGTTCTCGGGGAGGACTTAGGAGCCGCCCTCTCCACCCTTGTATCTAAAATAAGGCTGCAGTTTTGCATCTGCAATGATTTGTGCCTGGAAATAAGGAAGTGAGATTCCTGCCTACTGGAAAGGCAGTTATGGGGGGCTGCTCTGGGAGGCCCGTGTGGCCTAGGCCTGCAGATCATGAGCCGCACGTGCAGGGGAAATGGGAGCTCCAAACAGGCAGCTGCTAGAAGTGCTGTTGCTCAGGGCAAGACAGCCACGGGGCTCTGTTTCCTGGCCTGGGATGTGGAGGTGCACACTGGCTCCTAGGGGAGGCGATGGTTCTCGCCCTGTGTCCTGGGGGACGCCTTTCCGTCCTGTAGCACTGGCTGCGGGCTGGCTCCCCACTGGCCATGCCTCCTGTGTGGCTTCAGTTCCTTCTAGCAAGCTCCTCCAAGCTGAATGCCAGCAGCACTGATTCCACGGAGGGAGCCTCAGTGGCTGATGCCTGGCGTGTGACACTCCACACGACCAGAGCAATCAGTCCCGGGCCAGGGCCAGAGCCAGGGACGTTTCCCAGGCCTTTGGAAAGAGAAACTGTCTGATGCAACAGCTTCAAGGGCAAACAGTCTCCCTTCCTCCAAATGGTACAGCTGAGAACACGAGGTCTGGACGTGAGGGTGGAGCTTATCTGAGTGATGTCTCCTTCTGCAGTCTGAGGCCGAGTCCGACGCCGCAGCAGGCAGACTGTGGAAATGGGGAGTCACTGATTTCCCTGCGTCCGGCTCTTCCTGCCCCTGCTGTTGACTTTTTCTTTGAACGAATGCATTTCCTATATGGTTTAGGTAAGTCTAGTTTTAATGACTAAGTATCAATTTCTATCTCAGTATTGTTCGATTTATGTTTTTACTAAGGCATGAGGTCAACTACTAATTTAATCTCTTCTTGACCACATGACAAAGTTGACCATCTCAAGATCCTTACCTGGGTAATTTTTTTTAAGATTTATTTATATTTCTTTTTTTTTTTTTTTCTTAGAGAGAGAGAGTGAATGGGGGGAGGGTCAGAGGGAGAGGGACAAGCAGACTCCCCATTGAACAGGGAACTCACCATGGGGCTCGGTCCCAGGACCCTGAGACCATGACCTGAGCCAAAATCAAGGATCCAATGCTTAATTGGCTGAGCCACCCTGGGGACCCTTTCCCTGGGTAATTCCACGGACCATGTGATTCGTGCACCCTCTCTGGGACGAGAAGACCCTCTCTTGCATATGGTTGCACACCAGGGGGAACATGAGCCCGGTGCTTGCATCACACCCATTCTGTGGAAAAACAGTCAATGCAAGCAATGAGACAGAGCGTGACACAGAGAGTGTGGTGAGCAGAAGCCTGACGTGACCCCCAATGACCCTCGCCCTTATGTCATGTTCTCCCCTTGAGTGTTGGAGGAATCTGTGAGCACAAAATATCACATTCCCATAAATATGTTATATGACAAAATGGATTCTGCAGATGTTATTAAGGTTGATGATCCACTGACTTTGAGTTAATCAGGAGAGAAATTATCTAGCTGGACATGAGCCCTGCAGTCCAGCTCTAGAGGTCGGAGGCAGGAAGTGAGAGTGTTGAACAGTGAGAGAGATTTGTCACTTGGGAGGTTCTCCACCGCTGGCTTTGAAAATGGAGGGGCCACGTGGCAGGGAGCATGAGCAGCCTGCAGGAGCTGATAGCTGTCTCCTGCTCACAGGCGAGGAGGAAATGGGGATCTCGGTCGCACGACCACAAACAATGAATCTGTCAAGAACCTGAACAAGCGGGGGAGTAGGTTCATCTCTAGAGCCTCCAGAAGAGAGCTCAGCCCACACCTTGACTTCAGCCTCACAAGAAGGGAGCAGAGAACCCAGTCATACCTTGACTAGACGTCCACCCCAAGGAGTCATGACCTAAGAAGTGGGAACAGTTTTAAGACTCAGATTTTATGGCAATTTGTGACACAGCAATAGAAGGACCTTGCTTGAAAGCCTCCCTCCACGGGCCTACGAGGCCATTCCTTCCCTGGCTTTTTCAAATACTTGGGAAAATAGAGTGCTTTATTTGTTTAGGTTTATTGAGACTGGAATTCCATTGTTCCTGACCAAAGTCTCCTACCGCAGCTCTTAAATTCTGTTATCTTCTGATACACTTCAAGGAAAAGGACTTCCCGGACAAGGCTTACTAATTTTCTTCGAAGCTTGGTGAGAATTTTTCACTGTTTTTTAAAAGAATCTGGTCAATACACCCTGCCACCAAAAAGCCAAGAAGATGCATGACTTTACCATTATATTGAACATTTTCCGTTATTTTTAACAATGTGATATTAACTTGTACTTCTGGGGTCCTTTTTTTTTGAACTTTCAAATTGGAAATATATGATCAACTTGTGTCAATTATCTGTTCATTCAATTTTCTGAACTTTCTATTGGAGCCCTAGTTTTCTTCTTACCAATTTTTGTGAGGATCCAATTAAATCTCTGTCATATTTATTGACATTGTTTCCAGTTTACTTTCCCTTTCATTTAATTTCCCTCATTTACTTGTTTGTCGGAGCTTCCTACTGCTTCTATTCTATTTGTGTTATTTGCTCCCTTCCCGATTTCGCATACAAGTTTTCACTCAAAATTTGGGAATTATGAAAGCTTTCTGGTACATATTTCACTTCTGTATCTATTTCTGGGATCTGTCTTCATCATTAGGCTTCCCAAAGATTAGGTCTTGGATTTTATACATCTGTTTTGGTTTTTGTGCGTTTCTGTTGTATTTTTTTTTCTTTCATGGTAGTTCCCAGGGGTCTCTCTGTCACCGGCTACAGAAGCCCAATTTGAATCGGCATGAACAACACTCAGTGACTTATTTAAGCGATGCTTGACTGGTTTGCAGATGTGAAGTGGGAAGAAAGGGCAGGTGGAGAAGCCTTGGGGGGGGGGGGATGGAGTGCTCCTTGCCCACCCTCCCCCCTCTCTTTTTCTCTCCACTTGAGGATCTCCATATATTATTTTTTCAAGGGGCAGACACTTCTCCATGCTGAAGACCACGTGGGAGCTCTGTCCTGACCCCTTACAGCACCCGAGGCACACAATGGCCCTGCTCTCCAGCAGTGACCAGGAAAGTCCAGGGAAGGCCCCACCGGCCCAACATACAGAATCAAGTAACAACTGGTAAGTATTTCCCCCAGAAGAAACATCTCGGCTGTCAATGATGAGAACTTTCAGCTCACCATTTTAAATCTGAGCTTTTAAATCTGAACTCTCTAAGGAAGAGTCTTTCCTCCAGTGTATTCTCTAGAATGTTCCGGCAGCTTTTTGGTTACATGGGTGTGAGTCCTCTCCTTCCTCTCCCCTGCTTTACAATGAACTATCTGAAGATGTACAGACTTCTCTGTATTCAGCACCAGGGGATCAAATTCTCCCTCATCCTGGATGTGATTCACTCTCCCACATTGACTGTGGCCAGTTGGCAAATAACCTGCCCCCGCCACTCCCAGCTGCAGATCTTGGTGGTTTTGCTGTTTAACCATTTCACACCCATAAACTACACTGGAAGCGCGTCAGCCGTGCCCAGCTCAATAATAATATGAGAAGATTCTGAGTCACACAAAGCCCTGTCGCATGACGCATAATTCAGAACACGGCTAGGGATCTCTCTTGATTGAAACAACTTCTCGAGAAGAAGTGCCTCCAAAATAAAGCAGGATTTACAGGGGCCGCAGCCGCTCGTGCACACACCCGCACCGCACTCGCTCTGAGGAGCAAGGCCTGCAGGACTCCACCGCTCTTGAAGTTTCTCGGCGGAGGCCGCACGATGGAAAGGCTTCTCTTACTTAACTCAGAGTTCATTTTTAGCAGGCGCGCAGGCGGCCCAGCTCGTTATACATTTATTACTCTGTAATGCACTTGGCAACTCACACAAGATGCCCATAGCTGTCCATACAGGGAGCCACAGCGTTTGAACCAAGATCTCCCTCATCCCCTCCGCAGCCCCATTAAGTCGGGGCGTAAATTATTAATTGTGCTGACTAAAATCAAAGCCCCAAACGATGCAAATAAAGTTAACCAACATACACTGGAAAAACAGAAGGATTCAAGGCAGCAGAGAAATGTTACTCCCCCACCCCACACACAAAAAGTGTCCTAAAAGCTGTCGTTAGGTGTTGCCATGTGGCTCTGGGTGACACCAGGGCCAACTCATTTAAGAATGGAGCCTAGGGAATTTGAATAAATTGCCATGTAGCCAACAGCATAAGCAGACAGTGATATTCGGGCCGAGCTCCGTGAAGAATGCTCTTCCCTGGCCCCCCTACTCTTGCTAAAATAACAGAGAAAAGCTTAATCCCAACATCCTTAGATTTGTCAAATAACACTTGTACCCTATTTACAAAGGGGTCTAGACTTAGAGACCCAACTCTTTTGCCAAGAATAAATGACCGATGTGGGGATCCTCTAGAAGCCCTGACCCCCCCCCCAGAGTTCTGCAGTCAGGGGTGGAGGGAACCCCAGCTGTCTACCTGCAGCAGGTGACCACACTCATTTCTGGGACAGTGTGGGGTGTGACGGGGAGTTACCACAAAGCCCTTGGCACTGCTCAGTGAGAGCCTCTGCTTTCAGCTTTGTAGGTTGGTCTGCAGCCTGGCTAGGATGTCTAGGAGGCTCGGGTCATGGACGCTTCCTTCGATCACTTGCAGACAGAGAGGCTGAGCATCTCCTTTGGTCAAGGTCAAATGCTCCCCTTCAGGAGGAGCCTGTTGTGATGAAGCAGAGCGGGACGGGAGCAGGAGGCACACACGTGAATGCTGCGGATCTGACCGCTCAGGACGCTGATCCCACATCCCTTCCTCCTCACCCAGCTGAGGGCTTTGCCAACCCTGCAACAAAGTGGGAGGGAAGGCTAATGTCAGATGCTCAAATTAGTGAGTTACTTCTATACATATAATCAAAAGAGCCCTCCAGTGATTGTCATCTGTTTTCCTAGAATAACATGTTTAATTAAGTCTAGCTGTCAAAATTGAGTAAACCACAACTAGCATTCACTGCGCACGAAATGACACGTTGGAATACTTAATGATAACTTTTAAGGCATTTAAGCTTTTCTCTAGTATTTCAACAAAGAAGGAGACCAGGAACATAGTGTTTTGCATAGAACTTTGCCTGAACATCACTGTCTCTGCTACTTCCTGTACAGAGAGTCCAGGATTTCCAAATTTTAAAAAGGGTGAAGCAAAACAAACAAACAAACAAAATTAGAGTTGGATTCGGTTCTCTACTCCTTCAATATCTTTCTGGCATTTCACTGTGTTCAACACAATGAGCCCTCCTCCTTGGGTAGGAACCAAAGGGGAATAGGCCCATCTTCCTACTGAGCAGCTAACCGTCCGCCTCTGCCTCCGGCCACGGACCCTGCTGGACATTGTGGAATGGAGGCCTCCTAACTGTGGGGCCCCTCCTGCTACACACACGCAGGCGTCCTGGTGGCAGCCTTCTGTGCCTCCAGAATTAGCTGCCATTTTGCAATAAGGACCCAACGGTGTATCCAAAAAACATTGACTGTGCACCTGCATATATATATATATATATATATATATATATATATATATATGAAAAAATCCTCAGGGCTCTGTCCTTAAAAACTTATAATGTGACAGTGATCAAAATTAATTTGACTAAACCAAGATGGGGGGAGCGGTCCGAATGGAGGGTGCAAACCCAAATAGCTCCCTCCTGGAAGGGCCATGATGTTGCACAGTGGACTTTCTGCAACTTGCTCTTCCCGTCCCACAGAGCAAAGTTTAAACACTTGTCTCTAAAAATGGAGAAAACTCAAGAACAGCTGTGCAGAAATGAACACATTATGTTTTCCCAGAATAACATGTTTAATTAAGTGCCTGCCGTGTGCCATTGTAATCCCTATGTGATCACAACAACAGTGACTTAGACTGTGTGCCCGGCATGCTTTTCAGTGCTTTACAAACACTAATTCATTTAATCCTCTAAGCAGCCCTGTGGACAGGTAGCGTTATCAGCCCCATTCCACAGATGCAGGAACAGAGACACAGAGGGGCCATGTACTTTGCCGAGGGCTGCACAGCCTGTAAGAGGAAAAGCCAGGATTGAAATCCAGGCAGTCTCACTGTGGACTCCGTGCTCTTAGCTGCGGCGCCTTATCCCAGGCGGGGAAGCAGCGAGTGTCAAGTGCAGAAACAGGAAGTAGCAGGAATAGGGAAAAGGAAAAGTAAGTAAGTTTAAGCAGATTATATGTGAATGCAAATCCTAACTTCACAACTGATCAACCACCCAGACGAATAACATCTGCAAAAGGGGGGTAATGGTATCTGCCTCCCAGGGGTGTTGTGAGGCTTCAGTGATGCACAAACACTGTTCACACAGCGTCCAGACTTCGTTGGTGAGCAGAAGCTGTTGATCACCTCTCCTGACCCGGGGCCCTCCTTCACAGATGAAGGTTTCACTCCAGGGCAGGACAGGCACTGCCCTCCCTGAAGTGCTCCCCGTGGGTTCACGGAGCCTGCAGAGACACTGCTAATGCATCCTGGTGAAGACACAAGCATCCAGGCCACCCAGACCACGGCGATGTGCCTGGTTATGCCTGGAGTCCCTTCCAGGTCCAGCAGTCTCTCTATTCCGGGAGTAGAGATTATCCTACTTAGGGTCATCACCAGCATGCTGATGGATATTCGCAGGATGAAGATGCTTTTACATCCGGAAATTAAATTAAGAGTGTCCCTAGGCAAACTTCTCTTGCCTTTTGTAGAACATAGCGGCTGGAAACTAACATATTGTGTGTCATTTTTATGTGTGTAAGTACAAACCAATGATTCCTCGGTTCTAGGAAGTCCAGAAAAAACACGGTAGGGAAAAAAAAAATGTTAGAGAGGTATTGGAGGAAAGGGGGACTCCTCTTTGTTTAATTGAAATTTCCGCAAAGTCAAAGCAAAAATCTGATATGATTTCAGATTGTCCAAACGGAATACTTTTTCCTTTTTAAACAGCAAATTAGAAAATAACTCTGCATGCATCGCTAATGTCCAAATGGTGACGAATATCATCAGATGATATTCCCAAGCAGCTACTTATCGTTAGCTGCATACTGTTTTGATAGTCGGTATAGAGGATTATGTAAGTGAGATGTTTGGGAGGAGGGGGTGGGAAGAAGGAGAAGGGAAAGGTGATACATTTTCCTAATCTGATTTTACAATGGCTCCATTACTCTCTTTTACACTTCATTTACTCTGTGCTTCTAAATGTATATGGCTCGTGAATGGGTTCCACATCCCCTGGAATATTGCCTATCAGGCTTCATATCTTAAAACCCAACACCTCTGGCAGAGCTCCCTAATCCTCTTTAATGGTTGGGCTGATTGATCTCATTAATTGGCAAAAGCTATTTATTTCTTCTCTAATAAATACTTCTTAATTCAATTAATCTCCTTCCTAGAGCATATGCTAAATTTAGAGATAGCGCTTCAACTGCAGAGGTACCATGATGCAGGAAGATTGCTATAATAGCAAATTCATTCTTTCCAGAACATTAGCCCAGAATTTTTAATAACCTCACAGGAGCAATCAGGTTTGCACAGCAGCACAATGGCTAAGTCTCTGGCCCAATTTATTCTCTTACTCAGATACCCACTCTAATTCACGAGCTTGAAACGTATCAGTTTTAAATTGGGAATTTAGAGGTCTTCTTGATAGAAAGCAGTAAAGTAGTACGCTCCTATTCCAGGCATGTCTAATGGAAATCTTATTCCTAACTGTTATTAAATTACTTGGATATTGTGTTCGTGGTTTCTGTGACCCATTACATACTGTAACATCTTTATTTAAATGGCATCTTGGGCCATCTTTTCAGCAACCTATTAGAAAATAGCCAAGTTGTCTATTACAAAGGGACACACCTATTAACAGTTGTAAATTGAGTAAATTCTTCTTTATCATTTACTTGGTCAACAAATTAAGGAATCAACAAATGTTCACGAAGCATCATAGAGGTGGGAGGACCACTGCATGCCCAGGATTGGCTTAGCCTGGGTCTCCTTGCAAAGAGAACTTTACACCTTTTATGCCTTTTCCTTGTCGTGTCTTTATGCAGCCATCTTCTGGTTCTTGTGTTTCCGAATTTTCCCCGATACTCATATGGCAAATCCAATTCCTGAAGTTTGCAGGGGAAAAGGACACATGCCAAATTTACAGATATGGGACTTCCGCATAAGAGAATCATGTGTTTGGTTAGCAGAGGGGTCGAAGAAGTTTCAGTAAAGTGAAAGGCCCAGTGCGCTGTGATGGAGAAAAAGGCGGACAGAGTTCTTTGTAATAGGTCAAGATCGCAGAGTATGACTCAACCTGATAGCCAGGGTCACCCCCACCTCACACACTGACTCACTCCCTCTCCCACCCCCACCCTCTGCCTTTTCTCTTCCTTCTTCTCTGGCTTCTGGGCTTCACATCTTCCACTTGGAGGACTTTGAAAGCATGGGTGTGTTTGCTTTGTTGAACAAAGACACTTCCTTTCCTAAAAATAAAAAATAAAAATTACTAACTGTTAAGATCCCTTTTTAGAGAAAAGCCAAAAGTTTGGAAACAAAATCCTTAAAATTACATCAATAGGGAAGCGATTCAGTTGAGATGATGTGTCCATATTATAGAATATTATGTATTTCTAAAAAGAATGAGGTAGAACTGACCATTTGGCATCAGAAGGTTGTTCACAACATTTTAAATTCTTCTTGAGTATTGAGTAGATACAATATGACAAATCTACGTAAAGATTCCCAAAATAATTCTCAGAAGTCCCAAAAAGAGTCCCAAAATAATTCTCAGAAGATCAGCTTCCTAGGACCCAAAGTCCCAAAGTGCTCATCAGAGAGCACAAGAACTTGAAGTTTTCTAAAAGGATGACTTTGGCATACCAAGGGGTTTCCAAATTGGTCAAGTTATTTAAAATTCTTTGTTTTTGACAAAAAAAAGGAATATATATATATATGGAATAACCATCTAGCAGCCATGAACTCACTTAGCACTTTAGGAAAATTGATAATTACCATTGAGCTCTCCTTCCTAATCTCACTTCCTTCTGTCCCCTCTCAAAGTAACTCATCACCTGGACTTTTAAGTTTATTTCCCTATGTTCTTTAGAAAATTATTCTTATTTTCCTCCATCCATAAATAATGGCTTTCAGAGGAATGAAATATACCTTTTTTTTTAAAGTAAACTCTATACCAAATATGGGACTTGAACTCATGACCTCGAGATCAAGGGTTGCAGGCTCTTCTGACTGAGCCAACCAGGAGCTCCAAAAATCTACTTTTTGTATTCTCTTGTGACTTGCTTTTTCCACTCAAAAACCAGTTCATGACATCTATCCAGATGTGTACCGTATAGCTGGTTCATTTTAACTGCTGTGTAGTATCCCATGGCAAGCATAGACCACAGTTTTTAAAGATACCACTGGGCTTTCTGGTTTCTTACAGTCTTTGCTATTACAAAAAGTGCTACTGTCCTTCATATTTTTGAATATTGTAATTTTTCTCCCAATCTGGTGACTGGGTAGTATGGTTGTAATTTGCATCTTACCTGAATACTAATGAAGATGAACACCTTTTCAAGTGCTCATAGGTCATCATGTTTTCTTTCATAAAGACCTATTCAAACCTTCTGCCATTTTACTCTCATTTTATTAGCAACTTTAAAAGTCAATTGTGTAGAAGTTGTTTATACATTCTGAAAATGACTATTATATGTATTAGTGAAAGAATCTCCCAGTTTGGAATTTATCTCTTCATTCACTTCATGGGAAGTTTTTAATATTTTTAAATTCTTTATTATTATTATTTAGTTTTTTAAGTCTTTATTTTTTAGATGGATTTTAGGTTTACAACAAAACCATGAGGGAGGTTCAGACATTTCCCTTCTACTCCCTACCCCCACACATGTACATCATTAACACCACTCACCAGAATGGTGTTTTTGTCTGCTTTTGTTTTTGTTTTACCAAGGAAGACCCTTTTTAAAAGTGGAGCTTTGACTGGAATTGAGTTCCTCAATCAATCTGGAAAATTGACATCTTTGCAATAGTGTGTTATTCAATCCATGAACATGGTATATCTCCCTAGGTATTTAAGACTACGAAGGTGGTTTATCTATTTTTCCCTTCTAGTCTTGTGTGTGCATTTTTCTATATTATGAGGCTATTTCTTAGTTTACAAATTTAAAATTATATTTTTCTGACACTGATGTTAGTAGCCCTCTTGTTCTCTCATAATTTACTTTAGAATTTAGATAGAGTCTCTTGTTTGGTAGGAACATAGTTGCACGTGTTTGTTTGTTTGTTTGTTTCAGTCTTTATTTGGCTACTAGAAATTCTCCCACTGTTCTGTTTTTAATCCTTCTGAAATCTTTTATGCTATATGTCCATTATAAAAAGTGTAGAGTTTGGGTTATTTTTTAAAATCCACTCAAAATCTAATTCAATCACAACTAGAGAATTTAGCCTTTTAAAATTTAAGTAATGACTTATTCTGATTTCTCTTTATCATTTTCCATTTTCTGTTTGTTCTGCTTTTTAACTGTTTACTATTTTCTTTTGTCCTTTTGAATTCAGTTTGTTTTTCTTTACTAGTATTTTGAAAGTTACATGCCTTATGACCATTTTTTGGTGGTCACCACAGAAGACCTAACAGAAGAGCTAACAGAAGTTTTAATACGCACACAATGCATGTTAACAAATATTTTTTAGCTTGATCCAGATTATGTTAGGACCTGAGAACACCTCAAGCCCAGTCCTCATCCTTCTGATTTACACACTTTTGTGGTAGCTGCAGCCCAACAAAGAATGTAGCTGATGCCTTAGAATTCATCTGGGCAATATTTTTCCTGAAGCTGAAGTTCCTTTCCAATATTTTCCTCATCCCCACTTCTGTTCTCCGGGGATCCTCTGTTACCAGCTTTGGATGGAATCCAAGAGTTAATCTAGAGGATTTTGTGAAACCAGAGAAAGTGACAGGAGGAAACTGCTTCCCCTGGATCCATTATTTCCAGGATGAACATGACCAGAGAATATTCTCCTTGGAACTCACCTGTCCCTGGCAAAAATCAAACCCACAGGGTCTCAGACTGTAGTGATCAAAAGTTGTGTCTACTGGCATCTCCTAGGTTTGGGGGATCTGTCTAGTTGTAAGAGTCCTTCAGAGAAGGGAACTCTGAGGCGCTATGAGAGGAAGTGACTGAGGTCACCAGGGAGTCAGTTGGCAGACCAGAAATAGACTTCAGGTCTCACTCTCAGTTCAGACAAGGCAGCATGTTCTGCTTTGATGCTGAGAGACAGAGACAGAGACGGGGACAGAGAGACAGACACAGAGAGATTCAATAGGTATGTTCTTCACTCTTTCCCCTCAAGCTCACCTGAAAATCCCCTGCTAACCAGTTTTAGGATTAAGAATATTCCAGCCAGAAGAAGCCCCGAATGGCAAGAACTATAGCCGCTCTTCCCCCAGCTGCAAACCACATCTTGTGATTTCCGCAGTACTCTGTGCCTGTTGGTTTCTCCTTGCCCTGTTGCTGAGTGTGGGAAAATTCTGCATTGGAAGGTTCTTTCTTCAACACTTTGGGAGTTGGCCCCTGCAAGCCCTTTCCTCCTGAGGATACCAGCCTGCATCTACATCTGCAGGAGGAACCGCTCTGAAATGGTGTCAGGTTTTGGCAACCACAGTGAGAAAGCATACTTTTGACTTGCCTTTCACCCAGCTCTGATATCCCAAGATTAGGGCCTCAAAGGTCTGAGAAAATGTGGGGAGTTCTACTCCCTGTGCCCTTTTGTAGAAGAGATTTGTCTTGCCTCATTTTTTTTTTTTTTTTCAGTTTGTAAAACTTTTCTTTCCCAGTTGGGCTGCTTGAGGTCCTACACATGGTGCCCCTAAGGGAGACCAAAAGCATAGTCAGTGTGGTAGGAGAGAAATGAGTACAAGTCGAAGCAGTCCCTTCTCATTGCCTCTCTTTCCCAGAAATAAGAGGTTACAGAGAAAACACAAATGGACTCTAAATCTGGTTAGATTTGCAGAACCTCAAGGTTTCGCTGGGTCAGGAACAGGGTAAAAATAGACTCTCAGGATGAATCCTGGCCAGGAAAAGACAGACAAGTGAAGGGCAGGAAAATGTATTGTAAAATTTCACTTTTTCCAACTTCCTATTTGGTTTCACTGGTTTTCTCTGAATCATTCATTTCTCTTATCATCTTTAAGGCATTACCAATGAGCCTACTGGAAAACCAGAATCCAGGGGATTGCAGAGCAAGGAATTTTCAAAGGTCTGCTTATAAAATCTGTGGCAAAGGTTCTGAAAGTGGACCACCTGCCCACAGAGACAGTTAGACAAATTCCCATAATGTAGGACCCCACCTCCCAACACAAAACATGACCATGGAGCCCGGAATACAGACTCCAGGGACCCAAAGAAGAGGGACAACGGAAG
The DNA here is from genome assembly GCF_003254725.2 of Canis lupus dingo. Lineage (NCBI taxonomy): Eukaryota > Metazoa > Chordata > Mammalia > Carnivora > Canidae > Canis > Canis lupus. The sequence goes on from NC_064260.1 coordinate 1,642,779, forward strand.
GTAGCTTAGTCATCTGAATGCTTCCAGCTATCCTAGACAAGTAACTGCTTATCTTATTTCTGAAAATCTCCAGGATGGGGACATTCCTGCTTCCCCTGACAGCTAGTTCCTCTCTTTCAGAACACTTACGCTAATTTCCCTCAGGGCAACCCAGCCTGTTTTCATACAGTTCCTCATTCTCTCCAGATGCTTCCATTATATTCTAGGGTCACAGAACCAGGCAGTGGACATGAAGATTCTATTTATCTGTCATTATGGTCATAATAATCTCTTTTTAAAGGACTATCTCAAGAGATTAAATTGCCTAAGGTCAGCAATGGTAAGAATAGCTCACGCTGGTGAGAAATTCTCTCTTAGGACAGTTAGTCAAGTTCTTTGGATTGAAAGTAACAGAGACCTACTCAAGCTGCCTTAAGTGAAAATTTGTTTTCATTTTCATTTTTTTCCCAATAAGGAATAAAGGATGCCTGTGGCACCCAAGGGCAGAGAGGTAGCCCAGGGTTTATCGGAAATTGGAACAAGGAACAGGAACATCCAATTTGAACCCAGCCAGGGACCTAGGTTCCTCTCTCATCTCCACCAGGTCTTACAGGGTCTTATCTCTTCCTCCTTGGCTCTCATTCCTGTAACTGCAAGATGCATTTCCCTGTTGAGGCACATAGATGACCAAATATAACTACCCTAACTTCAGCCTCATTGCCTTTCTTGCATAACACCCAGCATATTAGGTAACAATTCCAAATTCCTGGGGGTGAAAATCAAACTAGCCCATTTTAGAGATAAAACTTAGTTCAGGAGTCTGTACTCTGAAGGGAAGAGGTGAGGTATGGTTGAAATAACAAAGGACTAACCGCTGTGTGTGGGTGAGACCTATATGGGCTCCCGGGACCTATCTACTATAGAAGCTAGCTAATAACCTTCATTTAATAATTAATTTAATTATTAAATAAGCCTTGTCCATGCTCCTATGTGTAAGGAAAAGGCATCTCTGGAAACTTGGAGGAGAGAGATGTATCTGCATTCTTTCTGGGCATTCTTTACTTTGGTTAGAATTACACCTCAGTGGGTAAGAAACTATTGAGTGGGCCTGAGTCCTCTCTGGGCATGATCAGTGGTGGCCCACATCTATCAGCTGGGCAAATTGGCTTGCTAAGAGATCACGGGTTAGGTCACTGATGGGTCAGTTAGTAGTACCATGGTCTTTGATATAGACAGACCATCAGTACTAAACCCATACCCAATGTGTGCTGGTGACCACAGTATGTGTGTGCAAGACATTAAGGACAGCCAAGCCCATCTACCACTTGGAAGAAAATTGCAAAGCCCAAATGCTCTTGTTTGAAATTAAAAAGTACGTTTTCACATGGGTAATGGAGGGCAGTAAGAATATCGAGCCATAACTATGTGCAGATTTCAATGTCAGAATTTACCACATGCAATGTCTTAGTCCCTTCAGGCTTCTACAAGTAAATACTGTAGACCTGGTAGCTAATAAACAACAGAAATCCATTTCTCCCAGTTCTGGAGGTTGCATATCTGAAATCAGGTGCCACCATGGTTGACTAAACGCCTTCCTCCCAGTTGTAGACTTCTTACTGCTCTCACAACGATGGAAGGGGCTAGAAATCTCTCTGGAGCCTCAGTTATAAGGCACTAATCACAAACATGAAGGCTGAACCCTCACGGCTTAAGTACTTCCCAAAAGTCCCACTTTCTATACCACCATATTGGGCATTAAGACTTCATGTATGAATTTTTGGAGGACACAAACATTCAGACCATAGCACAAATTTATAAAACAGCCCCTGACTTCCTGAGGACTCTCCATATATTCATCTCCTCCCTCCACATAGTATTTATCACCCTGAATGGCACTGCATTTCATGTTTGTCCTTCTCAGTAAACGTTGGGGTTCTCGGGTGAAGACATCATCCTATCTTAGCATATTATAGGCTTAGGACCTCACCCATTACCTGGTATATAGCAGGAACAGTTGACAATAGAGGGATGAATAAGTTATGATGGAGAAAAATTTAGGACTTGGAGAAAGAAAGGAAAGGACCGAAAGGAAATGGGGGAAGAAGGAGGCAAACATAACAAACATGACACTATAGTAAGTGTTGGTGGCATGCTTCCTGTGGTTCAGCTCTGCAAGCAGTCATGTCAGTGTCCTGGGCCAGGCAAGACATCAACACAGAGGTGCTATTTGGCTTCACTCAAGACTAAAATTTCCAAATGCCATCTTGGTTTAGGGAGTTCTCTGCTCCTTTGTGTAGCCTTTCCCATAACGTCTCCAATGGCATTGTCTCCAAGTCGGATCAAGAAGGCAGTGCTGCTGGCCGTTTACTTTCATGAGGGACTACACTTTAGTGTGACTGTGTTTCATCAACTTGGGCCAATGGTTCTTGACCTTCTTAGGAGGAATAGTTGGCTGGATGCATCCCAGGCCTGCCCTGATAGCTGAAGAAAGCTCAGGAAAATACACAAACTCAAATAGCATTGCAGGCAGTTTCTGGGTTCATAGCCCTGAGATCTCTGATCAAGGGCTACTGGACTCTACTATTTGGCTCATTTTTTTTTTATTTTAATCTCCTGCTTTCTAATTGGAGAAGGTCCCTACTTAGAGGATTATCGGGCATCAATAACCAGATAGGGAGAGAGATGCTTCTTAGATCAGATTCGGGCTTCAAAGGATAGGAATGAAATGTTAGTCTTCTGGGTAATTGGGAGAAGATAAGGTAGCAAGGTGATGTAGGTGCATTTATCCCATCCCCTTGGCTCCTACTGATTCTGCACACACACACACACACACACATGCACACACACACACACACACACACACACACACACACACTGGCCACTGATGGAAGTCTCGAAAAATTATTACCTCTGGGGAGCAGCCCTCTATCAATGATCAATGAAAGTCCATGGCTTAATATCCTACGTTCCTCCGGGTGGAACATAAGTATGGTCTATGCTGTATCACCTCCCAGAGGTCCCCTTGGGATTCTGCTTCAGTTGCCCATAGGGATCACTTGCTCATGAATGCACCAGTGTTGGTTTCCCTGACTCACTTTCCAGTCCACCACCAGGGCTATCTTGGCTCAACTCCAGAGAAAATACCTGCACATATATCCTTGTTTCAAGGCCAGCTTCTGGGTGAGCACAACCTACCATAGCCAGTGGTCAGAACTCTGAACAGTCAGGTCAAATACCACAAGGGCTTTATAACGTGTTCAAGAGAGATGTGATCTCATCACTCTGTTCAGTATCTGGCCTCTAAGAAGAATGGTCAGGAAACAGGGAGAGCATATTTGAGAAGTCACCTCAGTGCACCTGCTGATGTGGCCCTGATGGGAAATGACATGTGTCTCAGCTCAGGCTGCCTCAACAGAACACCACAGACTGGGGGGCTTCAGCAACAGACATTTATTTCTGATAGTTCGGGAGGCTGGGAGTTTAAGGTCAAGGTGCTGGTGGTTTTAATTCTTGGTGAGGACTCGCTTCCTGACCTTGTAAACCGCTGTCTTCTTACTGTGTCCTCCCACAGAGGAAAGAGAGAGCTGTCCTTATTCTCTTAAGGGCACTAATCCCATCACAAGGACCATGCCCGTGTCCTCATGGAAACCGTATTACTTCCCCAAGGTTCCATCTCCAAATATCATCAGAGCAGGGAAGGGAGGCTTTCAACATGTGACTATGGGGAGACGTGAACATTCAGAGCAGGACAAGGTGTATAGTTGGAAAATTCTACATTCTTTCCTGAGTGCATAACCTTGTTTTTCAGATGGTGTTGCTATATGGTTGGTTGTTGTGGTTGTCTGAAGTACTTCTACTCTGTCTTCGGATGTCTAATCTGGTGAGTTCATTTTCCAGGGGACGTCAGCTTCTCTAGTCATGTGTGTTGAGGAAAGGCCGGTCCTGGTCTGCATGAGTCCCAAGAGCTTAATGGGACGGGAGAGAGCCCAGAGCAACAGCACCAAACACCTACTTTCAGATACTCCAGGAGACTCTTCCAGTTAGGTTTTCACCTTTAAACCCATAGCGAGTGGTTCTCCAAGGACGTCAGCATCAGCAGCACCTGGGAACTTGTTAGGCATGGAAATTACTCATCCTACACCTACTGTAGCAGAAATTCTGGACTGGGCACCAGCAATCTGTGGCTCAGCAAACCTTCCAGGTGAGTATGAGATACATGCTCAAATCTGAGAACCACTCCCCAAGAGTGTAGTGGTAGTAGAGGGGCAGTCTTGTAGACTCTGGCTTTGGTGGTTCAGAATCAGAAGAGTAGGGAGTCAAATGCCTAAGAGTAGCTACTCACCCCAGCTATCCATTCATTTCCTTCAACATCCCACACCAATCACCTCTTCTCTGCCCTGATATCCCCCACAGCTCCTGGCATCAGTGGCCTAGAACCTTGCTGAAGAGTTATGAAATAAAGAAAAGAAGCAGAAATCGCCTTGTGGGCAAAAGGAAAAAAGGAGAAGTCAAAAGTTTCCCGGTCAATCTGTCATCCTGCTGCAATTCCTGGCCCTTTCTTCCACCAGCTGCAACTATCTATCTTCCCTTACACATAAGTTCAGGACAGCCTCAGACTCCTGAAGGGATTCACCTGCTTTTGTTCATTTTTGTTAATTCTCCCTTGATTCCTGTAATTTCATCGGGCTTAATTTGAAGGTAGGGAGCCAAACCTGCCTTGATATGCCATTTTGTCACCTACTCTGGGAATTCCAATCCTGTATGTCTCTCAAGCTAATTTTCTAGAATAATCCTGCTGTGGCATTCTAAACAGACCTACCACTTGTATGCTTCTTTATAGATTTTATTTTGTAGAGCACTTTAAGGCTCACAGAAAAATCGATATGAAGGTAGAGATTTTTCTTAAACCTCTTGTCCCCGTACACGCACAACCCCTCCCACTATTAACATCTCTCAGCAGAAGGGTAATAATCCATGAACTTGCACATACACATCATCATCACCCAAAGTCCATAGTCTACATTAGGTTCACTCTTGGTATATGTTCTATGGATTTTGACAAATGTGTAATAACATGTATCCACCATTATAGTATCATATAGAGCAGTTTCACTGCCCTAAAATCCTCTGAACTCTTCCTATTCATCCCTCCCTCCCCCCAACTCTTGGCAAACTGGTTGTTTTACCTTCTCCATATTTTTGCCTTTTCCAGAATGTCATGTTGTTATGTATATGGCCTTTTCAGATCGGCTTCTTTCACTTAGTAATATTATTTAGGTTTCCTCCATGTCTTTTCATGGCTTGACGATTCCTTTCTTTTTGGTGCTGATTAATATTCCATTGTCTGAACAGACCTCAACTCATTTCAACATTCACCTATTAAAGGACATTTCGGTTGCTTCCAAGTTTGGCAAGTATGAAGAAAGCTGCTATAAATACCCATGTGCAGGTTTTTGTGTGGACCCAAGTTTTTTAATTGTTTGGGTAAACTCCAAGGGTAGTGATTGTTGGATCATATGATAAGAGTATGTTTAGTTTTGTAAGAAACTTTCAGACCTCCCAGATGCACCATTTTTCATTCCCACCATCAGTGAATGAACATTCCTGTTGCTCCACATCACCAGCATTGGGTGTTGTCAGTGTTTGAGATTTTGGTCATTCAAATAAGTGCAGAGGGGTATCTCATTGTTGTTTTAATTTACATTTCCTTCACAACATGTGATGTTGAGTATATTTTCACATCTCTTCATGTTACTTCTATCCTTTTTATTCTACTAGCAATGAGGTTTCTGATAGCAAATGCTGTCAGCATGTTTCTTCATGAAATTATTGCATTGATTCTTTCTTAGTTTTTAATTTGGGATCAACTTTCTCCAGAACTAAAATTGCATCCCCATTTCATAAAACTAAAAACAAAATGAGCTCAAGTATTTGACTCACTATTAGTAATACAGCTAGTCCCCATTCTTCTAGCCCAAGAATTGATATCGTTAAGCATATTATCATTTTTAGAATTATCCTGAATCCATTTGAAAAGTTGGAGATTAAATTTTTATCTATTTTCCTCAATGAATAAGTAATGGTTCATCATGTAACCCTTTCAATTCCTTACGATTCAGAGGGTATAAATCATCAGATCTAAACATACTGAATAAAATCAACTTCTACATTTTTAGTTGCTTTCTTTCCAATTCTAGTACATGTTTCATCTTTCCAACATAGAAACTTTTAGTTTTAGCTCACAGGTTTTTTAAGAAAGCAAATAAAATCTATGAAAAGTTCCCAACTTCTTAATTTTACATTAAATTTCTATTTTCACCAAATGGATAAAGAGCATGCATTTTAAAAAACTACAACAACAAAATAGCAATAAAATTGCTTGGGGAAGATAAAATAAATTTAAATAATTAATTATGGATTATAAAGCATTCCTCTTGTGGATAAATTTGAGTATCTCAAAATGTAATGAAAATTAATATATGACAACGAAAACACAACTAACAGAAGAAGAAATCGGTAAGTTATATTTCATCAAAATTAAAAATTTTGTGCATCAATAATACTACCCAGAGAGTGAAAAGACAGCCACAGAATGGGCCAAAATATTTGCAAATTACATATCTGGAAAAAATTCTGGATATTGGAATATATAAAGTCTAGTATGCCCAGAATATATAAAGTATCCAGAATATATGAGGAACACTTACAACTCAACAACAAAAAGACACGTAACCCAATTAAAAAATGAGTAAATGACTTGAATAAATCTTTCTCCAAAGAAGATAACCAAAGGGCCAACAAACATACTAAAAGATGCTAAAAATCATTAGTCATCAGGGAAATGCAAATTAAAACCACTATGAAATATCATCTTACAAACCCCTAGAATAGTTGTAAGCAAAAAATTGGCAGATAATGAGTATTGGTGAGAATGTGGAGAAATTGGAACACTCATACATTGCTGGTGGGGATTTTTTTTTTTTTTTAAGATTTTATTCATGAGAGACACACACAGAGAGGGAGAGGCAGGGATACAGGCAGAGGGAGAAGCAGGCTCCATGCAAGGATCCCGACATGGGACTCGATCCCAGGACTCCAGGATCACACCCGGAGCTGAAGGCAGCGCTAAACCGCTGAGCCACCCAGGGATCCCCTGCTGGTGGGAATTTATAACAGTGCAACTGCTATGGAAAATGGATTAGAAGTTCCTCAATAAGTTAAACAAAGAATTACGATATAACTTAGCAATTCCACCCCAAGGAATCTACCCCAAAGAATTCAAAACAGGTGTTCAAACAAAAACATGTACACAAACATAGAGCTACTGTAGCTCTGTTCACATTAGCCAAAAGGTAGGCATAACCCAAGTGTTTGTCAACAGATGAATGAGTGTACAAAGTAGGCATATGATAGAATGTTGTTTAGCTATAGAAAAGCAATGAAATACTGATACATACTATAACATGGATGACCATTATGATCAAAAACACTGTGCTAAGTAAAAGAAACCAGACACAAAATATCGAATTCCCTTTACAGGAAATATCCAGAATAAGAAAATCATTAGAGACAGAAAGGAGATTAGTGATTGCCACTAATTAGTGGGCTGGGGGAGAAGCAAATGGGAGCCATTGCTTAATGAGACCCCCATACGGGGGTTCCATGGAGATGATGACAGTACTCTGGAAGTAGACAGTGGTGATGTTACACAACACTGTGAGTGTACTTATTGCCACTTAATTGAACACTTCAAGTCGGTTGGGTGGTAAATTTTATTTATGTGTATTATACAACAATAAAAAAGACAAATGCTTCAAAAGTGTAATTTGAATTTGTTTCACCAGTCAACTCTGTTTCAGAAACTAGTGCTTCCATTGTTCAAAAATATAATTGTTCTGTTTTAAGCTTCTTTACAGGAGCAGGGACTTGCAGCAACGTTTCTCATCTTCAATCTCATGCTCTGGAAAAACATTTTGTTTGTTTTGGTGAATACACTTTGTTTTTCAGTTAATTTGGCCCCCAGGTGTGTGTGGTAAATCTTGGGACTTGAAATGTGTGATACAGTCTTCATAAATCCTTTTGGAGACATATTATTCATGGGCCTTGCTAAACTTTGTAGCTCTGGGTTTTATTTACCAGTGTTCAATAAACCCAGTCATTCACTTTCTCAATAAAGTTAAAAATTAGGATTTTAAAATATCTGCATCCAACCCTCTTGGATTCATTATTCTCTTAGATTTAAATAAATTTTCAAAACACTTTGCATATTATGCCTTTTGTTGCCCCTTCCAAATACCTGCAAAATGCTTAAAACTATCCTGCAGCTTGAATCATCACTCACTTGTGCAGAGCTAGTAACTTTTCATCTCAGAACATAGGCGTACATCATCAATTTTTACTGCCCCCAAATACTCATTTCTATGAACATTGTTTTATCTTGTGATGAACATTTAGTTTATTTTTAATATTTGTTTAAAATCCTTATTCCAATGAATATTAATACACACACTCACACACACCTATTGCTTGAGCATGTATTCCTTGAAGTTACACCAGAAAAGTTGCACATTTACATTTTGCTTTATATCAACATGTAATGCTTAACTGTCCTCAGAACTGCCCCATGGACGCCACTGATGAGCCTTCAGTTCTCTATCCCTTTCATGAAAAATCTCTGAGGTGTAATAAATAAAAAGTATATATCACAATTTATTTTAATTTTCAGTTTGTAACCATTACCGAAGTTGAATACTTTCCTCGAATTCAATGGCCTTTTGTATTTCTTTGTAAGTCATATGATGGAGTCCTTTCACAGTGCCCACTACTGAGTTACTTCTTTTTATTTATTTATTTTTTATAGATTTGTAAAGCTGTTTGTATATGAGCAAATGCAACCCTTCTTTCATGGTCATTGCAAATATTCTTTCAAAATATCATTATATTTAAGTGATGGTTTTCATTTTCTTTCTTTCTTAACAAAACACAATCACAGACATTTTTCAAATATATATGAAGCAGAGATAGAGGACAAATCCCCATAGAGCCACCACCTAGAGCCAATAATAATTATCACAGATGTTGCCAACCTTCTTCCATCTCTCAAATTCTCTTTTTATTTATATTATTTTGTTGTTGTTTTGCTGGAGCATTTTATTCTTTTATTTTTTTAAGATTTATTGATTTATTTTGAGAGAAAGGGAGGGAGTAGAGGAAAGGCAGAGGGAGAGGGAGAGAGAGAATCTCAAGCAGACTCCACACTGAGTGCAGAGCCTTATGTGGAACTTGACCTCCGAGATCATGACCCTGAGTTGAAACCAAGAGTCAAATCCTCGACCATCTGAGCAACCCAGGCACCCCTTGTTGGAATATTTTTAAATAAAGCTCATTTCACCCATAAATACATCCAGATGCATCTCTTTTACTCAGGACATTTTGATGCAAAACTACATGCTATTTTCCCAGCATGCTGACCTTTAATGCTAAGAAAATGTCACCTACGATGTAAAACTCTTTGGATAATATATATCCATTTCAAAATAGATACCCCCCACCCCAGGTCTTTTTCCTTAGGCCTTTTTGCCTATTTAACCAGTGACAATATCATCTATTTACTCTGCATGGCTTCCTGACCACATTTCTATCATTCTTACCAGGTTCTCTTTTCCTACAGAAGATTTTTCCAGCACTCAGCAGTTCCCTATGCACATCTCACATTCTTCTCTCTGAACATCATGATGGTTGTAGGCTTTTGAACCTAAAGGCGGCTGTGATTCTTATTTTTCACTGCCTCTCCTGAAGAGCAGTTCAGTATTTCCAGTGTAAGTGACAGTGTGAGCTGAGACCCCAAGGTCTTCCTGCTAATTTTCCATGTTGTAGGCATTTACATAGGCATTTGGGGAAGTCATGGGTTTTCCCCAAAGCATTTCCCACTTACTACAACCATCTAACTCACAATAGAGCTCAGGATTTCCCCCAGATCAATATACTTTTTTAGTCTATATTAACTCATCTTCCCTAATTCTCCCTTGCTTATGCAGCAAGTAGTCTTTCCCAGGAGTCCTGGTCTTCACCAGGCGCCATCTTCTTTTACTCAGGAGGCCTTTCCAAGGACAATCCTGCCACTGGCAAGACACAGGAGACTTCTCTGTGAGGGCACCACACAGATCAGTCAGGTGGGTCTTTATCTCCAGCACACATTTGTTCTATTTTTGATTCAGGTTAAGCAAATTCCTAACTTCTTCAATCTCATTCACAAGGTCCTGAAGTCAAACTGTCTAGGTTTCTAGGTTTGGCCAAAGGGGGTTAGTCACTATGGGTTAGTAAGTGATGGATGGAGTTAGTGGTTGTGTTTGTGGGTGTCTGAGGCTGTAATAAACTGTGACCACCATCAGGAGAGCTGGCCCTCAGTGCTTGGGGCCTTCTGGGATGGGATGGCACCAAAAGACAGAGGTAGGGTCAACTTAGAGACAATAGGGCAGTAGCCAGCAAAGCTTTTCCCCAAGACTGTTTGCCAGCTCCCTGTCAGCCCACAGAAACACACTGCCAAAGCCAAAGGCAAGTCATGGGCTATCAGTTAGGAGAGGTCGTAGAGATGATCTCATCAACCATTCTCATCTCATGAATAAAGACACTGAAGCTTAGAAGGGAGGACTGATGAACTTAGAGAGAGATGCATGATCCAATTCAGGTCTCCTGACTCAAACTAGTAACATTTTTCATCTACCTAAACAAACCAAGCCAATCTGTCTGTAGCTAGTGATACCCTGCATCTACCCAACCTCTACCAAAGCTCAGAAGGCCAGTGACGTCTCTCTGATGCACCTCGTGCTATGGCAGAACCCAAAATCACCTCAATAGGGTTGACTGCTGTTATTAAATGAATTCCAAGGGGCTTGGAATATAACTTGCTCAATCTGAGGTTTTGTCAATTGTAATTCTAGACTTTTGCATCATGAACACCAGGAAGATGGAATTAGATGTGGCCCTGTTGGGTGAGCTAAAGTCTACAGAAACAAAAGAGAACAGTGTGCATATAATTAAGGTGAAAAATAGACTTCAGAAGACAATAGATAGCCAACCCTGGTGTCCTCAGGAGGCCCCAATCCAAAACTTCCAACCCATCCTACCCTTGACCTGCCTTGGTCCTCAGTTCTTAAAGGACTTGGTCTTTTGTCTGTGAAAAGACAACAGGATTGGGTCTTTAAGAGAAGAAATAAATAGTAAGTAGTTCTCCAGGTTTTCTGCAGCTATGTCTCATATTTGACAATCTTACACTCACCGATTTGACAGTCTGCTTTCACTAATCCATATGCATATAAGGTGTATATTACCCCCACGTCTACGAGATTCTCACTTAGCCAACGACATCTGTCTTTGAACTGTCATGAAATGCTAGAATGATTCTTTTTCTTTTGTGGTGTCAATTCCTCTCTCTGTCATTATTAACCTTGTTAAATACCCTCTTCCCTCCCCCTAGGAAAGGCATGAACTGAGTGCTAAGTTTCAAACATACCCCCTTAACACACCCAGATGGGGAGAAAAAAAAAGAATATCTAGCTATCTACTTAATCAAACATCTACTTTTACTCTATCAACGGGGAGTAGGCCCTTTTGTACATTTAACAAATTCAAGCAATTTAGCAACTGGGTTAAAGTCTATGTAAAGGTACTTCAACAACATGGGAAATACAGACACTGGTCTTCTGTCTCAGAATTGGTTAATGGAAGACGTGAAATCTCAAAACGCGCACAACAGTGGGTTCTTACAGAGCTGCCTAATGCACTGCTGGGAAAACCTTGAAACGTTTTCCATCACGGGGGGGAGGTGGGTTGACAGTTTTTGCCTTTGCTGTCAGCTCCACTGTGGGAGGCTCCTAAATTTATTATACCTAGGAAATGATTCTAGCACAAACCTATCCTGGAAGAAGCAAAGAAGCAAGGCATGCTCTGCACTCTTCTACATGTGATGTCGGTTATTACTATAAGGCTTTGGGTGCTGAGTCTTGGTTACCCCATGGGCAGCGACCATGGGCACTCCCCTGACTTGATCAAGAGAGGTCTAAGCCATAAATCGGTCCCATTGGCCTTTCTACATCAATTAGCTGATCAAGCCTTACCTGAAAAAAAAAAAATTCAGAGAGTAAAATAGAACCACATAGTGGAGCACCGGGGTTTTCCACTGGTGTGAATGTCTCCATAAAATGGCATTTTGTTGAGTAATCCAAATGCTCAATACCATCTGGTGGAAGACCAGAGGTCAAACATGACTTTTGGGTCATCAAGAAGCAGCTTTCTTTCTTTCTTTTTTCTTTTTTTTTTCACAATCTCCTCACATTGGGAAGCTCCTTTTCCTCGGTGTCCTCACCCACAAAATCAGAATAATAACATAATCCAACTTCCTAGGGAGGAGACGATTGATGAGCACTTTTTGCTGATTAGCTCAAAAGCCACGCAAATATAAATCACCAAGTACTGTGCATGCCGCTGCCCTGCCACCCTGGGTGCCTGGAACTCTCACTGAAGTCATCAGGAGCTCCAGGAATGTATAAGAAATATGTGTTAAGAGAGATGGGTCTGGGGTATTTTGGTGGTGATTACTGGAGCACTGTTGGAGTGGAGTGGCAACTGCTAAGTGTATGATTATCGACCGCTGCATTTGGATCTGCTCTAAGAACTCTGCTCTATCAGGTAGTCCAGCTCAAGTGGCATCAATCATGTGGCGCAACACTCTGTCTTGCAGGCTTAATGGCATTGGAATCCAAAGGGCCAAGAGCTGCCCTGGGAAGCCAACACGGGCAGGAGGAGTAAGGGCAGATGGAACTGACTTTCCCTTCACCAATTATAGTCTAATAATAAGGTAATTAAACTAGCATACAGGTTCTACTGATTTATAATATTGATTGAATGATCAATAAGTGCACATCTGCGCTCTATAGCTTAGCCTGAGAAGCCAAATCCCTTCGTTGTACTGGTCGGTTAGTCACTTGGCTTACTGCACTTTGATGGCCATAGAATGCATCCCCAACCATAGTCAACTGTCTCACAAACATATACAAATCCCATTATCTCAACGTGTACCAAAGGATGGGCTCTTCATTCTGCACCTTCTCTTCCCAACGGTAGGCCTTACCCTCATCCATAAGTTGAGACAACATGATTCCTTCTCCCACAATGCAGGGTCATTGGGTACAACCTATAGGAAACATGCTGCTTGGCAGAAAATGTTCATGAGGTATTATCACAGAGAATCAGGCAATATTATAATGTGAAGGCAACCCTTCGGCTTAATTGCAAAACACTGTTTAAGCTAAAGGAAATTGTGTATTTGAGCTCTGAAGTGGAAATAAAGTTGCCTGTTTCTGAGATGCCTATTATAGAAAAATGAGTTCTTTTTCTTCATTAGAAAAACATATCTGCAAGTAATAAGGATATTATGAGTAAATATTAAAAGAATACATAGCCATTAGGCCGTGAGTAGGTACAGAATACATTATATCTTTAAATAATTTCTAAATCACCCACTTAGAAAAAGCCCGACTCCTGGCCTCGCTAAATTTTCATCGGTGTTCTTATCCTACAGAAATAAAGAGGCATCAACTCTCTCAGGATAATTGCCCCCACACAACCAGAACAGGATTAGGGAAACTTCATTATGAAGCCAAAGGGTTGCATTTTTAAATTATTCCTTACTTCCTTCTGAAAAACAACTCAGAAGTCTACAGAAGAGCACATGAATGAGGACAGGGCAAGCTATGCTATCAACTTTCCTATGGATCAAGGAAGGAATGACACGCAGAATGTTTCTGTGCTGAACTCATCACTGCCAAGACAGCATAGATAGGTCGACAAGAAGCACGACCACGTGCATGAGCTGAGAGCCCCAGACAGGACAGAAAGGGAAGGCGGCTCCTTCCCGCTGTAAGACCAGGAAAACACCGTTCCTTTGCAGGTTAGAAAACCAATATGATGACTCCTTGTCATATAATTTAAAGGAAATAATTTTGTCTGAGTTAGAAAAAAGTCAGATGAACCCTTGAAAAGTAGTGCCAATAAATGGAAATATCCACCGAGTGTTCTGGTTCTTGGCACTAAGGAAACAAAACAGATCAACAAAACAAAACAAAACAAAACCCACTCTCTTCAAAAAGAGTAAACAAAATAAACGTTAATTATACAGTATGTTGGAAGATAAGTGTTGTGTAAAAATGTAAAGAAGAGAGAAGATTAGGGGCAGCTTGGGTGGGGTAGGGGTTGTCGCACCTATAAAAGGTGGGCTTTGATTGTCCCAGAGCTGAGATGACATTGAACAGAGATTTGAATGGAAGCGGGTAAGGGGCAGGCAGGCAGGTATCCAGAGAAAGGTAGGTGCAGCGAGCCGCCCTTGAGGAATAGCAAAGCAGAGCCAAGTGGCCAGAGACCAGTGAGCAAGTGAGACAGTAGTGGCTGGACATGAGTCGTAGGGGAGAGAAATGATGGAGGAGGGGAGAATCACATGCTCTTCAGACTTCAGCTAGTGTCCCCAGGGGGGCTGGCATGCTGTCCAGGGAAGAAGTGCAGGATCTGATGGGCTTTTCAGTAGGCCCTCCCTGAGTGCTGTGAGGGGGAAGGACAGGAGCGAGCCATGAGAAGCCCCACCATCTGCAGACAAAAGGTGAGATGGTGTCGTTGCAATGGAGGTGGGATTCCGGATGCCTGTTGGAAGCAGAGCCAGTGGAGAGTCGTGGTGAAGGGATGGGGAAGTCGTGGGAGGAAACCATCAAGAATGCCTCCAAGGCTCCTAGTCTCAGCAATTTCCAGTTGCTATTTGATCAGGTAAAGAAGGCTGCAGGGACACAAGATTGAGGGCAAAGACCAGGGATATTCAGTGGGGGGACATGGTAGACCTAAGAAGCCCCCTGGATGTCCAGGTGAAGGTGTCAAGGAGGCAGCAAGCTGCATGAGTCATGATTTCAGGGGAAGGTCAGAACTAACAGAGGTCAAGTACAGAGATGACATTAAGAACTATGTCCAGGGAGCTCCCCCATTTTAGGAAGGACTGAGAAGCCAACGACACAGGGAAAATCCAGGCAAACGTGGCCGCCTGAACACCTATCTCACTGATATCAACAAGTTCAAATGAAATGCTTGTGGAAGTTCGTGTAAATTTGAGAGCACCAGATAGACCCTCACTAAGCACTCCTGGAACCAGCCGCACTTGACACCAACCACCGTGGGATCATTTTTCAACAGCTCTTCTCAGATAAAGAAACAACCTATCTGCAAGCAGATCAAGGTCCATCCCAACCATGGATGTGGGAACATATTTCAGGGGCTCTGCTTTTTTTTCCTCATCTGCTTTCCACTGGTTATCACCTTAAGACACTTCAGGGAAATGCAGGAGGGGGAAACTAACAGTCATCAGCAGGTACTACGATGAAAGATCCACGTTCATGCTCAAACTTCACGACGACTCTGTGCAGCAGGATTTACTGTCCTTGTCATGGAGAAGAGAATGTGATGTTCAGAGAAGTAGGGTGACTCAGATACGTTCCCACACCTTGTGTGTGGAGGAGAGAGACACGGAGTTTTTAGGATGCCTTCCACTGTAGGGTCCCCTCTCTCAACTCCTTCTCCAAAACTATCCCACTTCCTTTCAAGACTAGACAGGAAAGATCTGTGATTTCTTAACACGGAAAAGAGAAAGTTGCTATACCAACACAGAAATAACTAGACTCCGTGTGTGTGTGTGTGCGCGCGCGCACGCGTGCGTGCACTTTATGGATTGGAAAGTCTGTTTGTAAACCTTAACCTTTCCTGGATGTGCCCATCTGATCCCTTTATCAAGGCTGGTGCTGTCAGGATGGGCGATTTGGCCATATGGGAAACGAAAAATTGAAAGAGGACAAGAGAGAAAGACACACGTCCTTCCAATTGGAGAAAGATGTCTTACAGGAATCAGTCCTTGGAGGGACAGGTACAGGGCATAGCTAAGAAATTTGACCAAGATGTGTATCCCAGCTCAACCACTTAGAAATCAAGTACATCAGGGGCACCTAGGTGGCTCAGTCAGTTGAGTGTCTGACTCTTGATTTTTGGCTCAGGTCATGATCTCAGGGTCGTGAGTTGGAGCCCCACCCCAGTTCCATGCTGAGCCTGGAGCCTGCTTGGGATTCCCTCTCTCCCTCTCCCACTGCCCCGCCTCCTGCTCTTTTAGAAAGGAAAGAAGAAAGGAAGGAAGGAAGGAAGGAAGGAAGGAAGGAAGGAAGGAAGGAAGGAAAGAAAGAAAGAAAGAAAGAAAGAAAGAAAGAAAGAAAGAAAGAAAGAAGAAAGAAAATGTGCTACATCAAAATACCAGACACTAAATCATTGCTACTAGGTGTCAGGGATCCCCCTGAGTATGCCCCATGCACGAACTCCTTCAGACCATGAACCATCCGGGGAACGAGTACTAATGCTGCTGCTGTTGTCAGTATTCACATTTTTCAGAAATGGAAACTGAGGTACAGGGAGGCCTAGTGACTTGCCAAGCTACCAAACCCACGTGGTTTGTCTGCAGTCTGTCCCTTAACCTTTGGCCCCAGGCAAGTCACCATCTCTGAGCTTTGTGTCCTTATGTGGGATGGAGGTGGCAATGCGGGCTTTCCTGTACTGTGAGGTGAGAAATAACGTGTGCAAGTGTCCTTCACAGAGCGGGGCTCCGTAGGGCAGTCATCAGAATACTACCTCCAGTCTTTCCTTAATTCCCTTGGGAGGAGAATCTTTCAAGCGCCCCCACCACGTGGGGAACACTAGCATTTCCCTACAGCTCCTCTGTGCTTTCCCCTCTTCCCTGGGCCCATCCACAAAGCCCTTCCACTCTAGTGACCACAGAGCCGCTTCACCCTTTTGTGTGTCCACAGGATTTGCATTGGAATTTACCTTGACCTGTTTTGCATGGAAATGCAATTGTTTCTACTTTACGAGGTTGGTGCCCTTTCATGTAAGGTCACGTGTTTTGCCTCATTGGGACTTCCTGTCTCAAGTACCACCTGCCAGGAGAGCTTGTCACTGAATCCATGCCACCGGCAGACTGCTAACTGCACAGATCACGTCCTCATCTTGTTCCCATACAGTGGCATCAGCTGGAGGGTGACCCCCACCCCTCTGTCCTTATTCTGATCTGTTTGGCTCAGATCAAGACCTACTTTCCCTTTACTCAGCCAACACACTTTGAAAAACTTTTCATCAGAAAGCTTTCTGGGTGCATCTACCTTCTCCAAGTCGTTATATCCGACCTGGTTTGCTTTGCAATCTCTTCCAACCAAATGATATTGATAAAAAGCCACCATTTTTGAGAAGCTAAGTGTATTTGGACAAAATCCAAGGGGAATAAAGCAAAAGAACTGTCATAAGGTGGGAGGAATTTGGTCATCAACCCCGGCACATGCTGGATTCAAATCTTAGAGGTGGAAATGTGAGTGATGAGCAGCGTTGTTGAATGTCTGTGGGTTTCAAAACCAGGAGCAGCTGAGCCTCCAGCAAGGGCCTTGGGAACACTGCAGGAAAGGGAGCACCCTGAGGGCTCTTCCTTGCCTTTGATGGGGCAGGTTCCCACCCCTCACTGCCCCCCTCCCCACCTGCTGGCCTGCTGGGCAGTCCTGGCCGGGTGGGAGCTCCCATGCTCCTCCGCTGTGTCTCATTCCTTCCCTTCCAGAAGCAGTGGCAGCCAGGGCCTGTGCTTAGAAGAAGCCAAAGCCAAGGAGTGAGCCTCAAGAAAAATGGTCAAGGGACATCTGGGTGGCTCAGGTGTCGAGCATCTACCTTCGGGGGTCCCGGGATTGAGTCCCACATGGGGCTCCCCCACAGGAAGCCTGCTTCTCCCTCTGCCTGTGTCTCTGCCTCTCTCTCTGTGTCTCTCATGAATAAATAAAATCTCAAAAAGAAGAAAGAAAAGAAAGAGAAAGAAAGAAAGAAAGAAAGAAAGAAAGAAAGAAAGAAAGAAAGAAAGAAAGAAAGAAAGAAAGATCAAGAACCTGGACCAGCACCGTTCACTTTCAAAAGCAGCAGAAGCAGAAGCTGGAGATGGTGAAAGCTGGGGAAAAGAAACCAAAGCAGCAGAGTCCTTGTTGCAAAAGTTTCATCCATGTCCCAGTCCTTTTCCTTCTGTTCCTGTTTCTTTAGAGAGGAAGCTGTCTGAGCTATGGGACTTTAACATTTTAGACACATTGTAGAAGGGAAAACAAGGAGGCTGGTCTGCGGGGGTTTAAGCAGATACTTTTAAAGGGAAGAGAGATGCAGTTACAACCAACCTGCAAAGATACAGTCGCCATCAGCAGAGGCCCCCAAGGCTCAGGGAATTCCTCCTAGGGCTGTCCGCGCCGACCCGGTCCGCTGCAGGTGTGCTCTGCAGATGACAAAGCGGAGCCCAGAGAGGTTGGGTGATTTTCCAAGACTCACACAGGGAGTAGGAAAGGCTCTTGCCATATCCCCTTCACCGTCCGTCTGCTCGGGGACTCGCTCTCCTGTGAAATCTCCCGGTCTCTGCCGGAACAAAAGTGCCCGTAGCTGCGTCCCTTCGTAGAGTGAGCTCTGAGTAAGTTGTCTGTGATTCATTCTCTACGGGCTCTTTGTTGTTTTGATGATATCCCCAAAGAAAAATGGATCATTTGGCAGGCACTGTCCGGATAAAGGAGGCCGTCCTTCACGAAACACAGTAAGGTATATATTCTCAAGAAACAAAACGACTTTACACCCATGATTTTTAAAAAAGCATCCCATGTTTCCATTTTTCTGGATAGGTTTTCCTCTCCGATGTGCTTTTATTGTTGATTTAAGCATTTAAGCACCCTCTCCCCGGCCCCGGTGTCCACCCACAGACCCCGGGTTATAGCCTGAGCTCCTTCTGCTCCACCTGTTTGGGAGAGGTGGGGGAGTGGCCCACAGAGCCCGGTTTTCCCGGGCTTGCTCCCCATCTCAGCGGGACACTGGTAGCTAGCAGGGTTTATAATAAGCACCGGTTACCACTCACGGACTCCTTGTGTGGGGCCGGGCAGGTGGCGAGAGCTTTCCTATGTAAAAGGAACCCCATGAGGTACCTTCCATGATCACCACCAATCTATAGATGGGGAAGCTGAGTCTCAGAGAGATTTAGGAACTCGGTCAAGACCACACGGTCTACACTCTTTGGGTCCCTCGCTTCATATTCCTGTGCCTCAGGAGGAAATGCCTCGGCCTGATGGCCACATCTGAGTCCTTTATTCCCACTCCCGGGGGGATATGTCTCACATTCAAAGATGTCACACATCTACAAATCTGGGGGCTAAGGGTGCCGGTGTGCCCAAGAGCCAGAGGCCACCTGTGACCCCTCTGCGACAAGCCCTTGAACCCTGTGCTTGCGACCTCCTTTAATCCTGACAAGGACGCTGGATGCAGCAGCAGCACTGGCCTCTCCACAGGTGAGGAGAATGAGGCGCTGCGACGCTGGGTGTCTTGCTGGAGGTCACATAGGCAAGGAGCGGACTGGGGACCAAAGCAAGGACTCCTTCACTAGTCCCACTTCCTCTGGGCTCCAAACGCGCGGAGTCAACGTCTGTCAAATGTTGTCAGCAGGAGTGGCGTGGCAGGTGTCGCCCAGGGGGTCCGGATGCCGCGCGTGGGGCCGCCGGGGAGGACTTCTCCCGGGATGGCACCAGGCGCAACCAGGCCGCAGGCTTCCCAGGTCGGGGGTGCCGAGCCCCGCCCCGCTCAGCGCGCCAACGACCTTTTCCACCTGTTCCCTGTCTCCACCTGGAAGGCCCGCCTGAGTCTCCAGGGGCGGGGCGGGAGGCTCGCTCACCCGCGACCCTTCCCCGACGCCCAAGGGGCAAAATCAGGGCATCAGGGCATCAGGGCAAGCGCCCCTCTCCTGCTCGCGGTGCGCGCTCCGTGGGGCCTGGCAATGGGATCGCGGGGCTCCTGGCCCCGGGCGTGGAGGGCTCGGCTGTGGGAGCCGCGATCCCGTCTCAGCCCCCGCGCCTTCCACGCGCGCCTGGGGCTCGCGGGGAGGGGTGTGAGGCGCGGGGAGCCGCGGAGCCGCCGCGGGGCTGCTCGGTGCCGCCTCCCCCCGCAGCGGCGCCTTCGCACCCGCGTGTGCGCCGGGCCAGGATGCGAGGCGCGATCCTAACTTCTGCTTGAGCAGGTGGGAGGGAAGACAGGCGAGAGGTATTCCATTGGTTGTCTGGGAAAATGCACTGCAGCTTCCTCTCACTTGCGGAGGATCAACTTTTCCCACCCCCCGGGGTGGGCCCTCGTCGCCCGGGGTCGCAGCCGGAGCCGGGAGCCCGGTGGCCCCGCTCGCGGGCAGTGCTCCCCTCCACCCCCGCGCGCCCCGACGCCGGGGAAGGTGCTTCCCGAGGTCCCGCGGCCCCAGCGCCCGGGGGGCGCGTCCCCACCGCCAGGCCCCGCCCGCGCCGCGCCCCCGGGGCTCAACGCGGGCCCCGCGGCCGAGGCCGCCCCCGGGCCCGGGGCGCAGGGAGCCCCCCGCCACCTGCCACCTGCGCGCGGGGCCGCGGCGCGATGCGGCGCTGGAATGAGGAAGCGCGGCGGCAGGGGCGGGGAGGGGAGGGCCGGGCGCGCTGCGCGCGGGGGTGGCGGCGGCGCGCCGAGCGGGCCCTGCGCGGGCGAGCGGGCTGCAGCCGGCGGCGCCAGCAGGTACGGCCCGGGGCCGGGAGCCAGCCTCGCGCCCCGGCAAAGTTTGCGCGCCGCCCGGGAGTTGCGGTCGGACCGCACCGCGCGGGTGGCGGGGCGGGACGGGGCGGGACGGACGGGGCGCTCGGACCCGGGCCCCGCTCCCAGGCCCCGTCCGCGCCCCCTGGGCGCCCCGCTCCGAGCCCCGCGCCCTTGCGCCCTGCGCCCTGCGCCCCCGCGCCCCAGCGCCCGGTGCGCCCCCGGGCTGCGTGCTCCGAGGCGGCTGCGGGCAGGTGGAGCCGCGGCCTGAGGTGCGCAGCTCCCCAAAGTTTTTGGAGCGCGGCCGCAGGTGGCGAGGCGCGGGGGCGCAGGGGCGCGGCGCGGAGGGGCCCAGGTGCGCGGCCCGCGGGCGGCGCTGTGCGCTCGGGGCAGCGGCCGGCGAGAGCGCGAAAGCGGGTCGGAGCCCGCGGGAGGGGTGGGGGGTGGGTGTGGGGGGGCGGGCGGCGGAGAAATGGGGAACAATGCGAGTGAGCAACTTCAGGAAGTCATTGTGAAAGGAAGCCGGGAAGAGCCCCGGCGGCCAAGTTAGCCGCGCGCTCTAACAAGTGCATGCGCGGCCCGCGCCCGGGGCGGCGACCGCGGCGACCTCCGTGCGTCCCCGCCGAGCCCAGCGGCACCTGGCAGGCGGCGAGCCCGGCGGGGC
The DNA here is from genome assembly GCF_003254725.2 of Canis lupus dingo. NCBI lineage: Eukaryota > Metazoa > Chordata > Mammalia > Carnivora > Canidae > Canis > Canis lupus. The sequence continues at coordinate 1,664,083 of NC_064260.1, forward strand.
GGAGGGAGCCCCGGCCACAGCCCGGCCTCGGAGCCCCGCCAGCGCGGCGCGCGCGTCCACGTGAGTGCTCTCCCAGGGAGCGGCGGGGGACAGCCGGGTGGCTGGGGCGGTAGAGCGGGACACGGGGGAGAGGGCGGGCGGGAGGGTCCGCGAGCCTGGGGAGCCTGGGTCCGGCCTCCCTCCTGGGGCCGGTGACAGCGTTGACCTCTGTCCCTCGGAGCCTCCAGCGTGCGCGGTGGCCGCAGCGCGGGGCCAGGCGGGCGGCGGGGGCCTGTGAGCCTCGCGCTGTCCCCACGATGGGGACCTCCCAGCCCCGGTGAGATCTGCGCCGCTGTGCGCCCTGGAGACCGCGGAAGTCAGGCTGCACAGAGCCCGGGGGGAAGAGCTCTCCTTTATGTCGGAGCTGAGAGCGCGTAGCTTCTCCTGTGCGGATAATTAGATGGGGTCCGAACTCGCTTGCTTTCTGCAAAATTCAGAATCGTCCCGGTTTGAAAAGTTAGCAGGACTTCGTTGGACTGCGATTTGGGCTGCTAGGGCTCCAAACTCCCTGGGACTGCGGCCAGGTTACAGGCGACTTGCCTTGGCAGTGAAATCTTTTTAAAAATCGTCAGGGATCCTGGGTGATTCCTAAGGAATCGGACTTGGGTTTTTTTTTTTTTCTGTTGTTGTTGTTGTTGTTGTTGTTGTTGTTGTTGTTGTTTTTTCATCTAACTGGGAGGCACCGGGCAGGGCAGGTAGAGGCTGGACAAGCGTGGCTTTTGGACACAGGCTCGGGGCTGCAGCCGCCCCAGAGCCGAGTCAGGGCAGCTTGGTTGCAGGCTCCCCACTTCCCACCCTGCTCCCCACCCTGTGTCTCAGCTCCCGGGGACCTCGTTTGCAACTTGGGAGACAAACTGCTGCTGCAAGAACACCTGCTTGCTAGCCAGATCGACTTCCGTTTGCAAGGAGAAACCTCCGTGGAAGTTGAAAATATTTCACCTGGACCACATTTAAACTTTGACAGAAATCGAAATGGTTGCAAGGATGGATTCACTCGGTTCCGAGTTGAGAGGAGCCAGGAGGAGGCAGGAAATGGTGGGAGCCTCGTGAATTTGTTTCTTTGTTTGAGGATGTTGGATGAGGCTAATGAGACTCATCTTTAATTTGGAATTTTAAAAGTATTAATTGGTTGACTTTTTTTCATATTGAGTGTCAGAATTGTTTCGGTGACAAATCAGCTTATTTCCTACGTGCACAGGGCCAAATATCCGAGACAGGAAGATTACCTTCTTACATCATAGGACACGCTTAAAAATAACTTGTAGTCAGAGATATAAATAATGATGTCACATTTTAAAATCCCATATGCTTGTGGTTTGATAGAATGTGTCTGATTTCAAAACTTTCCAGGAACATACATGTTTATACCTTTTTTATGTGCCCCCCCGCAAAAAAAATGTGCTTCCCAGTCTTGACGTCCAGCAGAGCTGATGCCAGAATGTAGGATTGAGTTAAATGGTCATGCTTGCTTCCCCTTTTGTTTCATGGTGATAGTTGAACGCAGGAGCTCTAGAAACTCGGGCGTGCTGGCTCGTTGGTGTAATTCACTGGGGTTTTAATTGAGCGGCTGCATCTCAAAACATGACCCGTCCCCCGAATGCAGAGGGCTGGTAGCAGCAGTAGCCCACCAGCAAGGTCTCACGGGATGAGCGTTCGGGCCCGTCAATAAAAGTGTGCTTGGGCTGCGTTTCACTGTTTTGGGAACTTGGTCCATGTCTCCTCGGAGGGGACAAGCTGCAGCTGTCCTCGGCTCCATTTCTTTTGTTGAGAAATTAAGACCCTGGCGAATGCCCCAGGCATGAAGTCTGAAGCCCCACGGCTCTGGGGGCTGCTGTGTCCTGGTCACTTTGCTAGAGACCTGAAAGTTTGAGGATGATGGTTCTTTGGCGGGGGGGGGGGATTTCCCCCCCTTGATTTGAATCGGTGTGTTTCGTGTGCGGGTCGTATGGCCCCATATTGTCAACACAGATGTCCGACTTGGGACCCCCGAAGCCGCACAGTGAGTGTGCATCCTGTCGACGGCATGCCCGGCGACCAGATGCCCTCACCCCCACACGGACAGGTGCTCTGTGTATCTGTCGAGGTGCTGCATGCGTTGGTATAGGAAATAAAGAAGCTCTCGGAGTCTGTGCACACGCACACACGGAGCATGCAGACGGCCTAGTGGGAGGCGTGGGGGCAGGGTGAGAGTCGTCACATCCCACTGACCTGACCCAAGTAGAGAAGCCCCTCCGGCGAGGTCCTGTTTGGTTGGCTGGTTTGGGCCTTTCACTACAGCAGGATGGATTTTCCTATGAATACTGTTGAGTTGAGACCTAAATGGTGCTAATACTTTGGGTGTCTGCCTGGTGCTGTGGACACGAATCTGCCGAGGATGGCCCCAGTTCGTGGCCTTTGTGTGTTTTTCCCCCTCCTCTAATCTCTGTAATCACGAAATAATTTCACTATGAAAGAAGTATTGGTTTTTGTGGCCTTATTCTGATGGAGATCCATGCAGTGGCTCCAGCTCCCAGAGACCAGAGCAAGCCCCTTTGGGGTTCTCTGGCAGCCCTTGATGTGCCAGCCCGACAGGCCTGTCTGGGGACTGTGGCTCCTGCTTCTGGCCACGAGACGCTGTACCTCTCGCCCCAACCGTTGAGGCCACTCCCTGGCCCGGGTGTGTACGTTGGTATTTTTGGAGCCATCAGGCATGTGTGTGTGCAGTTGTTCTGTGTCACGGGCGAAAACACGAGATGTAGAAGTGACAAGTGACCCATCCTCTCAGGCTTACAAAAGGAGAAGCATTGATCTTGTTTACACCTTGACACCGATCCTTGTTTTGCTCATGCCGGGCACAGGTGCACGGGTCACTAGGTGTCAGGGAGGTTGTGTTTCAGAGTATTAGTGTGAAACACACACACACTTAAAGTTGAGATGGGGAGGGAGACAGGCGTGGGGCTGGTCGGGGACTTGTGTGCCCCAGAGGGGACTCCAGCCTGCCCAGCTTCCCCGTGGGGTCTTCTGGACCCTCACACCAGTTTTGTCTCGGGGACCCAGGCTACCATTGTGCTCTTTGCGGTGTAAGGAACAACCTCACCCCCGGGATCTCTCTGCAGCTCCCGTGGTACACACTCCCATCCTTGTCCCGTCGCCATTTATTTAATGGCTTTTGTTTGACGTCGTTTGTGAATGTGTGATGCTCTTCTGACAAATCTTTTTCAGATGTGACCACATCCACAGCGTGAACACAGCCAAACAAAGACACTGTGCACAAGTTTCTGCGCGGGGGGTGGGGGGGAGAGGAGGGGGGGAAGGGGGGCAGGACCCACCCTGCTTCCGTGTGTCGCTGGGGGTCACTCGGGTGGAGGGCGCCCGTGAGACCTCACCTACGGGCCACAGCCTGCTCCCTTCCATTGGCTTCTTGTCCCTTCTCTGAGTTTACCGTGGTAAACAGGCGGGACCCACAGGTGCCTTGAGGGACCCGCCTGGCGATCAACTGTTAAAAGTGGTGAAAACCCAAAGTCCCAGGCATGGTGGGGCCTGTCGTCTTCCCCAGCACCGGCCCGGTCCTATTATGTTCCCTCTCCCGTGGCCACATCGGCCTTTAGGGAACTCACAATTCCTGTTGACGACGACGACGAGAGCCCCCGCCTCCACCGCAAGCCTCTCCCATCAGACGTCCTCATAATCTCTGAACCCGTTTTGGTCACAGGAAGTGCAGGCTCCCTTCCTGCCCATGTTTTCCTGAGAGAAAACTATCTTCCCTCCTTTTTTGCATATTTGGCAAATGGTTCCACCTTTCTCCGCCCCAGTGGAGTGTGAAGGCGGTGGCAGAGGAGGAGGCCAGCCGACCTGCCACCCGGGCAACAGGGGCCCTCCCAGGTGGCTTAGCGGAGGGGACTCGGCGCGCAAGGCCCCAGGCCCCAGGGTCTGAAGACCCCAGTTCCTCCGAGGGCGGGATTTGCGTGGGAAAGGCAGCGCCCCACGGTCTCCGGAGGCACAGGTTCACTGGTGAGTGCCATGCGCTTTCTCTGCTGGGCTTGCGTAGATGGGGCGGCCGCCGGCTTGGTGGCCTCTCCTCCCGGGGCCCGGCCCCTGCCCAGCGGCACCCCTCCGCCGCCTGTCTGGGGTGATGGAGAGCATCATTATGTGCCATTTGCACGCGCTGCTTTCGGGTTGTCCCGTGCCCCACCTCCTGATGGCTGGTGGCGCGGGGCCACTGCTTAACGAATTGCCTAAAACGGGCCCTAATTAGTGGGAAACTGCCTTCTTCATATTTTCTCACTCAAGTGTGCAATGATTCATTTTTCTCCAGCAATCAGCTCACTGCTGAAGGAAATCTGACTCTCTTCCTGCCGGTTTCGCGCCAAAAGTGAGCGGTCGTGGACTTGGTGCAGAGCTTCTAGGCTGGGGGGTGGGGGTGCGAGGCAGGGGAATGGGAAGGGGGCACCCAACATCTTCATCGCCCTTCCCTGCCCTCCCTCCCCCCTTTCCTCCTTTTTCTGTCTCTGTCTCTGTCTCTCTCTCTTTTTTTTTTTTTTTTTGGTGGTGGTGGGGAGACTCTATGAAAACAAGGGAGAAAGAAGAGCCTAAAGTATCTCTAAGTGCTCTTATCCATCCTGACATAGAGTTTCATGCTCCATTTTGGAGATCATCCCGCTATCAGCCCTCTAAAGCGTTTTCTGCTAGTTTGAGACTACTTAAAATGGAACGATATGGCTCAGAGTCCCACTAGGAATATCGATTGGTCCGTTTGGGGTGAATTTTTCTTGTGGAATCTGCTTTTCACTGGCCAAGCTGGAGCAAATGAAATTGCACCAGAAGACACCTCCTTAGCCCCCAGGAGAGGGGGGAAATGTTTTCTCCAGGATCTTTAGGAGAAATGAAAATGAGGAATTGATCTTTCATGAGCCTACTTCTGAGACACTCTGAAATGTCCTCCTGGGCTTTTAATGCACACAGAGAGCGAGCCAGTGACCCCCTGGTGCGAGCCCCACTTTCTAGCCTGAAAAAGTGACCTTTCCTTCCTCTTCTGTGCCGGGTTTGGTGGAGGGCGGAAAATTAAAATGATATTCAGAGAGACCCACGGCGAACACGTATTGATAAATTGTGTATCCCACTTCATTAAACCAAAATCACACTGCTAATTATCTGAGGTGGCGAGAGATAAGGCCATTCATTACCATTTAAAAATGGCTTGGGAATTTCTAGCCCTTTTCCACACGTGTTTTCCTGCTCCTGCCTGGAGTTGTACGTGTTTTCCCTGAACGTAACGAGTTTCCAACTCCGTTTGGAGCAGACAGAGCTTTTGTAAAAGAAATGAAACTTGCTGAACAGCAGCAGCACTGTACTTAGGGTGAAGCATCGAAAATAAATAATTTAATCTCTTCTCCGAAGGCTGCAGAACCATCTGATGGTGCCACGTTTAAAATGTGTTTTCCTATATTTTGCTGCCTGACAGACGTGAGCATTTTTGCCAGGTTATAAATAAAGACACGACGATTTTTGTGGCCCTCCAAATGAGGAAGTTGTAAGCTTCTGTGAAGTTCTGCTGATGACTCCCCCGCCGCCCCCCCGCTGGCTCTGCACAAGGACTTTGTAGGCTAAAGGTGGTGCACTGGAGACCAGCTCCCAGCCGCGCTGGGGGGGCCGGGACCCGCTGGGGTCGGTATTCCCGGGGACCTTGCTGCTTGTTCCTTGTGGTGGGCGTTTGGTCTTCAGGAGCCCTCGGGGCTGGGGGCACAGCCCAGCGGGGACAGAGCTCCTGCTCTATCACAGAGCAAAACGGAAATCTATAACTTTTCTTGCTAATTTGCTGCAGCTGAAGAGCCGGCTGAGATCATCAAGTGGTGTTCTTCTCTGTGATTATTTGGTGTATTGCCATAGGAATCCTTACCAAGTAGCTGGTACCTTTATTCTCCCTTTTACACTTCTCGAAAACAGCTCGATTTGGCCTAGTGGGACCATTTGAGGTTGGGTGAACAAGGTGAATTCCAGAGTTCTAAAGCTACCAAGAGCTCGGGGGCTCGGATGCAAAGAACCCGATTTGTGAATCCACATTCTGTGTTCTCGGAACACACGTTTAGAAAGGCGAGCATTAGGATTTTTAATGATTTTCCTGAGGTTATCTTGTTTTAAGTGATTTTAGTGGATGATCTGGGGGTGTTGCCCACAGGACCGGGGAGCTCAGAAGGCAAGTCTTACTGGGAGAGTTTCCTGTAAGCCCGGAAGCCATGTGGCCTTAGTGTGGAGGGAACCAGTCACCGAGGTGTCCACAGCCCCCTCTCTGGAGCCAAGATGAAACCCCACCCTTAGGACCTGGGCCCAAGCCGCCCTTTACGTTCCAAGGAGTAAGAGGTAGATATATCCGGGCACCGATGGATCCCATGACATGTTTGCTCAGGGACACACTTCCTCTGTGTGTGCAGATCTAGATCTGTAGATCTTGTCTCAGTACCAACCAGACAACAGAGGTTGATCTAAAGTGGAAAAAAGGTTACAGTACCTAGGAGGGTGCTCTCCGTGGCGAATCGGCCATGGCTTCTGATATTGGAAAGACACATATGTGTATGGATTTGTGAACAACGGACATGCCTGTCAAGACTTGTATCATTTTTCTTCTTGGGGTCTAAATAAATTAAATTTTTTTTTCCCAAGGAAACTCACATGAGCCCTGCATTTTAAAAATAAATAAATAAATAAATTTCCCTATACAAAAAAAAACAAAAAACAAAAACAAAACAAAACAAAACAAAAAGAGCCTGGTGGCCTTGTTAGAAGTCTCAGCACTACAAGTGCATTTCTGGGAATGTTATGTGTCTACAAAACAAGTGGACTTGCAGGGTTAGTTTTAATTTTGAGCTTTCACATGTTCTCTTGAAATGACCTGCTAATATGTTAGGTAAAGTCACTGCTAAGAAGGCAAGATAAGGTACGGGATTCTTTGTGGGGACCGCACGTTGTCCTGCTGAGCAGAGCACTTATTGAATACTGTAACTTGGTATTTATCCTTTTTTTTTTTTTTTAAAGTGAAAACAAAACTTGAAGAAAAAAAAATAGGAACACAAGATTGTTCCCGGGCTCCTGTCTCTTCACTTTATAATAATGAACGACAAAACATCAGCACTTCTGGGAATATCCGTGTCCATCATTATTTGGGGGGCAGTTTATATCTATATTTTTCAAGATGTCAGTCTCATTTTTGTTGCACGGTCGCCGGCCATGCATGAAGATCTTCTGAAACCGGGAAGAGGGTAGAAGGAGATGATTCTAAACTTAGATTTTTTTTTTTTTTTTACTTCAGTAATGAAGTGAGGTCTAAAAAGCCATTTATATTTGAGGAAGCTGCTTAGGAAGTGGCCCACGATGACAGTCAAAATCAGGAAAAGTCCTGTAACAGTGTATGTAAATTTGGGGCATGTGTGTCTCTGCCATGGTTGCCACACAAACAGTACTTACTGATGGTTGGGGAGACTGTGGTCTAGAGGCAGGGTGGCCTTTACTGAGAAGTCTTTCCTCTGCTTCGCCAGGACCATCCCGGGGCCCTGGAAATGCTGCTCTTGCACCTGTTCCGAGGGTAGATGTACGAGCACGGAGATCTGTCTCTAACTCTACTTTCTCTTTAAAAAAAAAAAAAAGTTGAATGCAGTATCTCAAATCTTGCTTTAATACTCCACTTTGAGGCCGGTGGCTCATCACGCTGCCGTTTAGCAACAGTCCGGTGTTCTTTTCCATCTGTGTTTAAACATCTCTTTGCCGAGACTGTTTTCAAACAGCATAGCTTTTAGCTATATTTTGAAAAGGCTTCCTCAGTTCCCTCCAACCCTTCCTCTTTTGCATATCAGTTTCTGCCCCTAGGAGAAAAAAAAAAAATGGTGAGGACAGAATTGCACATCTGAGCTAATTTGCCCTCAGAAAGCAGGTTCTCAGTAGAACAAACCACTGGAGGCGTTCTGTGGCTCAGTTAAATAGGGGGGAGGGGGAGCAGTCTGAAAGCCAAATTGGATTCCCTGCTGTCCTGTTGAAATCTTGTTTTTCATTGTTATTTGCGCCAGCAGTACTCTGTGGAATAATCACGAAAATGTGTAGATTGGCAGCTAATTTTTGAAAAATGAAAAGAATCAGAAATGAAATAAGAGTGCCCCGAAGTTTCTGCGTTCTCCTGACCTGTTTTGTCAAGTTGTTAGGAAAATCTGTAAGGTCCCCCTGACCAGACACAAAGACATTGCAGATTGCCTTAGCTCTCACTTGGAACAATTTTTTTTCCTTTTCTTTCTTTCCTCTTTTTTTTTTTTTAAGGTACAGTGTAATTCACCGCAATATGATAGATTTGCAAAAATAAAATCTACCAATCTGAAAATGAAAGCACTCTCTCTGGGCAGGAATTATGGGTTTCATTAAAAAGGTCTGTGACCTAAGGCATTTTAAATAGATTATAAGCTTGGCCCATGTCCCCCCCCCCCCTAGTGCCTGCCCCCTTCAAAACAAGCATCGTTTAGTGTATAAGGAAAGAACCCCAAAATGTACCTCTAGTGTACCCTCGCTCATCAGAGAAGAAAAAAAAAATCAATGGCCCACATCTTATCACATAAGGAGAATTTAAGTTCATTTGGAGAAGTTTTGTGATGAAGGTTGCCTGACCTGCAGGATATTACAAGGGGCACATTCCTTTTCTGTTAGGATACGGGTCACGAGTCCATTCCCTGCCCATCGTCCATCTGAAATTTGGGACCATGCCCATGGCCTGGGAGGTTTGTAGAGCACAAAACGCGTGTCCGTGGAGCGGTTGTGGGTTCAGGTCGGCTGCGTTCGTGTCCAGACGTGCGCCTTTGGTGGGCTGCCATAGGGTTGGCCTCCGTTCTTCTCATCTGTAGGATGGAAATGATGTACGGATTATGCCCAATAATCATAATTATTTGGTTTAGTCGTGAAGATTGGAGATGCACGTTTGGCAAATGAGTCCTGGGTACCAGCTCCACATTAGACACGCTGGGCCGGGCGCTCGCGTCAGCCGGTGGACGAGGTGGACAGTGTGCTCGGTCCCCTGGTTCTCTGCAGTGTGTTAAATGCCGTAGTCGGCTCCTTTACTGTCTTTCCCTGGCACCTGTAAAGTGGGTAAGAAATGAGACGGCACTGGACAGAAAACCCCCCATGTGTGTCAGAGGAGAGGAAAGGCGTTGTTTTTAGGTATTTATGTATTTATTTTGATTGATGTGTAATTGATACGTAACATGATGCTAGTGCCAGGCGTACAGCATGACGGTTCAGGGTTTGCGTGTGTCGTGCAGCGATCATCATGACGAGTCTGGGTAAGAGCCGTCACCACAGAGTCACAAAAAATTTTGTGTTGTGTGATGAGGGCTTCTAAGATTCACTCTGTTAGCAGCTTGCAAACAGGCAGGCCAGCGTCGTTACCAGCATCCTGCTGTACAAACGTGGCATTTTTTCTTCAGTTTGTGTGTGTTGTTTAAACCCCAGAGACCCGGTGGGAGGCCGTCCGTGGGGCCCCCGGACACAGTTGGTCCCCCACCTTGGAAATAGCTTGCATCTACACCAGGGTAGTGGGTAAATGAGTCCCACGGCCGAGGGGTCCACAGCCATCGAAACGAGGACGTTGATGTACATTTACAAAATAAAAAGATACGTGGAACAAAAAAATAAAATAAAATAAAAATAAAAAATAAAAAGATACGTGGAGTCGTGAAGCTTGTGGGGGTGTTGGGCACCCCCGGGAATGGCTCGTTCCGCGTGACCAGGGCGGGCGGTCGTCACCCCGGTTAGGCACGCGTGCACTTGGTGCTGCCGGGATAGCGGCCTCAGGCCGCTCGGAAAGGAACCGCCTGTGATTCTGGGTGGGCATCGGGCTTTTTCACTTTGACTCTGTTGATTCAGACTCACCTTTTCAGAAATACGGGAAGGCGCTGCTGCTTCAGAGCCGGCGCTGCCAAGAGAGGCGCTCATCTCAGGGCAAAGAGGGGGCTCGTGAGGAGGGGCTGCCGGCCGCCGCCACCGCCACCGGCCCTGTGCCCTGACGGTGGTCCTCGGAGCGCCCTCTGGCTCTCAGGGCTGTCCTTAGGGCCACCACCCGACACTTGCCCGCCCCCCCACCCTACACAAGCCATGACTGCCCGGGGCGGTTGGGTGCTTCCTCCCAGGAAACAGCCAGGTCCCAGGCCCTCGTGGGTGTGGAAGAAGGAAGAAGGATGAGGGGGTGTTTCTGATGTCCCCCTGTCCCCCGGGGAGGCCCCGCCATGAGGGCGGCCCTGGCAGGAAGGTTCCCTGGCCAGGCCGCTGCAGGAGCACAGGCGCGCTGGGCCATCCGCTGGGCGGGGCCTCTCACTTCTCCTGCTTGATCCTCTGCACCCCACCCCCCCGTGCTTTCTGGAGTCGCTGATATGCCAACCCCATTGAACTGACACCGGTAACATCCTTGGAGCAGAAGGACCGGGGGGGGGGGGGGGGGGGCGGGGGGAGGGACAAAGGAGGGACGGGAAGAGGTGTTGGACTCTGTGACGGCCCCAGCGTGGGAGAGGAGGCCGGTGGGCGGCTGTGCTCCCCGGAGGGCGGCCTCCGACGGCCACGGTCACGTCGGCCTTGCTTATCTCTACGTCTCCTTCCCATGTGCGAGCTTCGAACTGCTTGCTCCAGAGCTACAGTAAGAGCTTTCAGGGCCGCCAGAACCGCCCAGGTGACAGGTGTTTGCTGAGGTCACGTTTTCGGCCATCGATGGGTCGAGCTCCTGGCCTCAGTCGCTCGGGTTTCCCGTGCGGAGGAGAACATCACAGTCCGCTTCTGTGAAACACCCGTGGCCTCTGGTGTCTCCCTCTACGGGCCTGTGCTCCCGGGTTCTGCTTAGGTGCCGGTTTCTGCAAACAGGTTATGAATCCGGTCCCACGATGGA